>NC_041719.1:9498233-9563233 GCF_900700375.1 Denticeps clupeoides | reverse complement strand
CGTCGGTATTGCATTAATGGTCACCAGACATTTCAGGCATGTATTCATTAATCCATTCATCGTTCACTATAAATAGAAATGTCATTCTGTCATTAGGAAGTTCATGAATCATTTTAAAACAGAATGGTGTGTTTTAAACCCCAAATAATCAGGTTCATAGCACCCAGAAATGTATTGTATGTATGTATGTATGTCCCATTTTCTATTTTTACTGCCAAATGTATGCAAGGCAGTAATGTCCTGTCCTCATGTCCAGTAATTACTGACATACCTGGAGTAGCCGTGCGACCCTGACCTGAAGGTAGATGGATGGATGGAAGTCACTAAAAGCACAGCAGCCTATTTGCAATAGAAAGGTGATAAGTTTAAAATCTTTTTGTTTCTTCCAGGGCAGATTATATAAGTACTGGTGCCCGCACTTCAGGCACTTCTGCCTCACTCAAAACGACTTGCACCGTAATGAGCGGGGGGATAAATCGCATTTAAGCCACTAAGTGTTACACCTCTAAGTGCTCCATTTAAAGTTATTCTTACATTTTCTTCCTCCTGAGTGACTTTCTCCTCTCGTTTACAGGAAACCAGAAACTCGGAGAGAGGTGACCTTAGAGCGGATTATGGCAGGTGGCCAGGAAAGCTTCTTGTGTGCGCCATAAAATCCACTGATTGAAATAGAGGAAGTGTGTAGGCCGTCTTTTGGCTGTGCCGAGGGGGGATGGGCGGCGGCGCTTGCGTGTGTACGCCACAGCGACTGAGTCGGAGAGAAACCGAGGCATGGGGGTGGGGAGAGACCGACGTAGGAAGGAAGTTTTTCTCTTTTTTCTTTTGCTCAGAGCTGCCCGCCTGCTATGTTTTTAAGCCCTGCCTTGAAAAAAACACGTACACACCGTTCTTCATTTGTTTATTCGTTTGTGCGAATGGAAGAGAAGTCTTATCTCAGTGCTGATCGGCATTAGGTCACATTTCTGCTTTCACTTGCATATTTGAAATTACTCTTCACAGACAGTCATTTCCTTTGGCAACACGGCACCCTTTTCAGAGCAAGTATGTACTATGGTACGGCGCTGGCTCTGCTCAATGAGTGCATTGTCTCGCAATAAAAAAATAAAAAGATGGGAAAAGAAAGAAATACGCTTATCAGCACATTTTACAGCCTGGTGCAGTAAAGCACAAAAGCCTGCCGGAGTGCCAGATACAAACTTTTGTCCCGTTGTGGCCAGTGAGGCACACTGGAAAAACAAGGTTAATGTATCTGGGCATTGCTGTGGCCAGCAGGAATGCGAAGCGCTGCTTAATCAGAGGGGCCGATGTGTGTGGAGCAGCGCTCCGGGAGCCCCGTCCGGGAGCCCCGTGTGCAGAAAGTACTAATTCTGTGACCCGGCTAATGAGTGCTGTGCTGGAATGTGCGCTGTGAATTCTGGGCCCGGAGCTAGGTGGGAACGCCCGTTTCAAAACACCCACTTTCTGAACTACTGTGAACTTCACTGTTCCAGCTCTGTTTTTTTGGGGTGTGTTCCCTCCCTGTTACACAAGAAAATGAGCTATTATGTGTAGCCAATATGTGTAGACCAGCAGGAAGTGGAAGCTCACATGAAATCGTGATGAAATACAATCTCCGTCCTGTCCCAGTGTCAGTTCTTGAAGCAGATCCATTTAGACTTTTTTAACTTTTGGCACAAGTAATGAACCAGCCCATGTTTTCTTCAGTTTCGAGCAGGAACATTGCAATCAAGGATCTGTCATCAACGGAGGATGCTGAAAAATGCCACTGCCATTCCAGAAAACCACAATTTCAGCTTTTTAAGGCAATAGGGTGTGTTATTTTTCTGCATCTCACAATTTAAAGTCCTTACCAGACTACAGACAATATAGCTCTTCTGCCAGCTGATCCCTCCTTGCAGGCTAGTGCTGGCACACACTCTTTTTGTTGGCATCAGCACATGCAGTGCAGCATCCAATTTTCTGAAGTCCTCTAACGTGTCCTTATTTATGCTCAGCAGACATCCATTATGCTTGGCTATGACATGCAATGTTATGATGAACACCTTCAACCTGGTGTATCAGAATACCCACGTGTTTCAGTTAGCCTAATAGCCTATAATTCTGATGAACTTTTTTTAATTATGCAGTTTATTCTTTTTTTAAAACCCCAAAAATATCCGTTTTAATAAACTCTCAAATGGAAAGAACTTTGGCTCCTGCACGATTCTAACACACAACGCTTAAATGTTTTTAATAAAAAAGCACTGACTTTGGTTTTGTTGGACAAAAGTGCATTGTCATTTCAAAGCCTTAAATTGTAATGAAATGCATTGGCTGTAGACCCAGCCACACCTTGTAATGAAATTGTTCACACATGGTGTGAAAATGAAGAATGTGCTGGAATGAAACTAGCAAAACCCATGGAAAAAAGCACTGCAGCACCTTCAATACTGATATTACATGTTATGTAAGAGCCCATGAACGTTGTTGGGCTTCTATTTTCTCCTGCAAAATGCAAATCTAAATATATTAAAAGCTGTTAAATAAATCCACACAAATAAATCCTGGTTGTCTGACACAGTAAGGTGATGACCCATCTTTCTGTGAAGGTCTGTGTGAGGACTCACAGTCTAAACAAGTCCAAAAAAAGAACCAAAGGACCTTCACAGCGACCCTTCAAAGCCACCGTATTTTATTTTATTGTTTTTTTTTTTGGAGCGTGGGTCGATGCGGTGCATTTTGTACCGGCCCAGAGTAAGTGGCATATCGCCTCAGTGCCAGTACTGACACCCAGCTGGGGAGCTGGAATGAAGGCTGACTCACAGGCAGGGGAGGGACGTGCCTCTTATCCCTGACCTTGGTGGCTTGCGCAAGGCCGAGGCTTAGCCACGTCTCTCTGGTGTGAGGCAACTTGGATCGGACGCTAATGCCCCATGGGGACATCAGCCGCTTTACCTTTCTGGGCTGAGCGGTGGAGTGACAGACTCAATTTCACACGACTCTGATTGAAATCAATTGGCATCGAAAGCCTCTCACCACTGCCAAAGCATCAATTATTCCTACAAGTACTGAAAAAAATTGAAAATGACCTTTCAAAATGATATCCCAAACGTAATTTTTCATAATATTATTATTTGCTTGAGGAAACAGCAAGAAATGCTCCATGTTACGCAGCTGTACAAATATTATTCAGCACCTGTGCATGTGTGTGCATGCACGGAGAGGTAATCGTGCATGGGTCTCCACATAAACATACGCACACACGCACGTTTCCAAAGCCGATGTCAAAAAGGCCTCATAATCATAAATGTAATCAATAGAAGTACAGGGGCACGGGTTATTCCCCTGCTCTGAGATAATTACGTCCACCGTTACGCCTCTCCTCTGAAAGAGCCTTGCTCTCCAGCGCCGGGGCTTGTTTTCCCTCTGACTCACTCGGCTTCTCAGGCATTAATGGAACATAAATATGCACACCAGCAGCCCACGTAAAGTGTGGGCGGACTGTCAGCGCTAAATCAAATGGAGGGAGAATTAGGATGTTGCCGCACAACAGAGTCTGCACTCGGCATAAAGCTGAAGGGCTTTTTTTCAGCAGTGGGGGATGGGAGGGACGTACGCAGCTCAAGACTTGCTGTTTTTTTCTAGATTTATGTAAAAGCTTCTGAAATATACACAATATGCAATATATATATATATAGTATATATTGTATATTGCATATATACATACTATATATGTAAGCATCATATAAGCATCTATATTGTATATTGTGTATATTTCAGAAGCTTTGATATCTTTTGTCTTGTGCCCAAAACTAGCAACCCTGACCTACATAATCCATGGAAGATCCACAGGATCCCAGCAAAGGACCATCACAGTGACCCTTCAAAACCACCGTATTATATTTTATTGTGTGAAGTGAAAGGAAGGAAAAGACGCCAAAGACGGGATTCTAGCCCAGCTCTCCTAGGAACTTTCATGCAAAACAATACATTTCTTTCAGCTTCCAAACAGCAGAAAGAGGATGAAAAATGATCTTCTCCAGAGTATGATGAGCCCTGTGCAGCCAAAACTGTGGTGCAAAGAAACAGCAGATGGAAGCGGTCTGTGCATTGGCTGTATCGTCTGGTGTTCGTGTAGAACAACATTTCTGGTTCCATGTACTGATGTTTTTTTACCTTCACTGTTCCATGCATGTTTTATTAGCCTGAAGATCACTTTCCTTTCCCATTTGTTTATGTGCGTAACGGGAGTCTAAAAAAACACATCCGGTTACCGTGTATGAGTACAGATGAGAACAGGCACACTGTGTCCTCTCACCCTGCTTTTTTCATTTATTTGAAAGTGCTTTTCTTTCCTTTTCCTCTTGTGACAATTATTCCTTTACTGTAACACTTCTAATGTATTGTCGGATTGCATTATATTGTTATACAAACTGCATCTTCCAGTGATGATGTATTTAAGTGATTCCAAAGGATTGATCATCTGACCATCAGCTTTTATTGATCCAGGAGATCATAATGAAATTAGGCCATTGTCAAAATGTTACTGGACGAAAATGGAAAATATTAAACATGCATCCTCCTATCTGATTTAAATGAAGTCTATAAAGTCTATTTTGTGTCTATTAATGTATAAAGTCTATTTTGTGACATAAAACAGAATCACTTCCCCCACGTCTCACAGACTGGCAGTGATGTTCTGGGTAGTAGTAACGATGATTGTGCATTGTCTAACTGCCTAGATACAGCTTAGCCAATAAAAGCCGCTGTCGTTTCCCTAGCAACAGTATCAGCAATCGCTCCATATGAAGCAGCTCTTCTCTAAAAAAGGGGTAAAGGGCATCTATCAGAGAATACAGTGCTTCTCAGAAAGCCTCTAAATAATGAACACGAACACTCTGATTACAGACCAACCTGACCAACACATGACCAAGTGCGTGTTCCAGAAACACACCCTCCTCCCTGTTTTTCGGTTACAGCGTATTTGGCTTAGATGAAGAGAAAATTGTCCTCTAAGAAAGTCAGGTTGAAATTGGAGTTCATGCTGGAGGAGGCAGGTGGTGAGTGGAATTGAATTGAATTGAACAGGGCTGATCTGAGATCAGGCAGGGTCACATAGCTGAAGCAGCACTAATGACAGAAGAGACATTTTCAGCAGCCCGCGCAGAGGGGAGATGTGGGGGGGGGCAGGGCGCAACAAATTTTGTGCTAACACGTGCACTGAGTGGCTTACGCAATGCTTCATGCGGGGTGAAAAAAAAAAACGTAGACACCTGAGGTGTCCTGCTGAAGCTGGAGAGGAGATTTGGAAGGACACGGGGATGGAAGGGAATGTGGGCTGGTAGAGAGCAGCAGTGTAGACATGCAACAAAAGCAGGCCCCCCCCCCCCCAGAGAAAAAAAACTAGGTCAGATATTTCACACTACTGTCAACACCCCCTGTGATGGCTGCTATTGTAGAACCCAAACTCTGCAGCTCGTGACACACTGTGCATTCACTTCCGAGGTGAAAATTCCCCGCAGAGCCTTGGCACTTACGTTATAAGTACAATATTGTGCAACGTAATGTTCTATGCCATTCAAACATTTACATACTATTCTAGAAAATGTGAAATTTATTGCAACAACATTAAAATGAAAAGAAGGGCTTGACTATTTAAGAAGTGTTAAAAATTGCTCTTGCAGAGGGAGACTTCAGAACATTTACATTTACAGCATTTATCTGACGACCTTATACAGAGCGACTTACAATCAGTAGTTACAGGGACAGTCTTCTGGTTCATAGGCGAGTGTGTTACCCACTAGACTACTACCACCCCGACTACAATTAAACTACAAACCACAATTAAAGGGCAGGACAGAACCTAAGACTACACAAATTTAGAGCTCGATACCAGCAATAGCTGTCATGTTGATAGATGTTGAACTTTCCTAATGCAAATAGGAATTGAAATATTTTTGAGCTGTTATCTATAAAAGCACTATATAATCCATAGGCTTTGTGTGTAACGACACGACGGTAATAGAGATCGTGTGTGTAATGTGCACTGGTGGTGCCCTGAAAATGGACGGAAATCTGAGGTAAACAGAGAAGGTTGCAGGCGGCAGTGTCACCAGATTAGGTGGCTTGTGCTCGTTACTTTGGGAGAAATTGGTACTGAAGAGCCCAAATGTATTGTTAAGAAGTCACGACAGTGTTCTCCAAATTACGTATAAATACAATAATGCGTCAAAGTTGCTGCTCTATAATCCAACCACGTGACACAAGGGGTGACTGACAACCAGCATGTAGGAGAACAAATCTTATTTTATTATGCTGCCAGTCAAAATTCGCCACACATATTGCATGGCCGATAAGAAAATGAGGAGAACAATACTCTGGTCTCACAATGTAAAGTGTTCTCCTATATTTTACAATGGCAGTAACAGTTGCATAGTTCTTTCCGGAACAGAAACAGAAAATGAAGCTTCACTGTGCTTGTTGTCCATCTCCCCTCCCCTCTTTTTCTAAGCGCAAGCAGGCAGAAATAACCATCACCCTGACACAAACAAAACTGATTTAATGTTATTTAATGCAAATACCAGATGTATGGGGAAAAAGTATTCATAAAAACCCACTATTTGTGCTCATATGAATAACTTTACATCCCTAAACAGCAGCAGAACACACTCACAATAGGCATCTTTGCTGAAGACAGACACACCAAACCTGAATTGAAACAAACGGCAGCGGCTTTCATATCTTGTGCCGTCCACGCACCCTTCGTTTAAAACACAAACCGCAGCCACTGTGGTCGACACAAACTAGAATGCATTTGGCTGTAGGCAATAAAACAAATGATCAGAATGCGTTTGCTGTGGCTCACTGAGAAATGGCGGGGAACACATGGTGGGGAGTGTTTCTGGTTGATATGCCGCAGCGACCAGTGTATATAATTTTGGGACACCAGGCTGCATACGGTCAACAGATGCTTTCATCTTTGACGGATGGCTGTCAGATGGGTCGTTAACCCTAAGTCCACAGTTGCGTTGGATCCACTGATTTATTGTGCAACCGGCCCTTTAAGGCGCTGTCAGACGTTACATGCAGACACGGGCGCTGGTGCAAAACAAAACGACTGCTCTCGATCTGCCTTATTCTGGCGTCTGGGAATTCCCACCAGAGACAATGGCTCCTGTGTGCGCACGGATCAGGCACTGCAGTTCACTGGTAAGACACAAAGGTTTCGACAGGATCTACAGTGAAAGCTTACACCACACCCGCCTTCCGCCCTTCCCCCACTCTCCACTAGTGCCGTGCGGCCTCCCTTCCCCCATCTCGTTCACCGAGCTGCTACAGGAGCCGAGCGAGAGACAGGAAGAGAGAGAGAGAGAGAGAGAGAGAGAGAGAGAGAAGCCCTTTCACCTACATTTCCAAGAGGGCTGGGCCTGCCATTGCTTGCCATGCAGAACCGCAGCAGGCTTTTCTGTATGCCAGAGTGGACACGTTACTGTACCGTCTGCACATTCATATGCAGCTTTTTTTTTTTTTTCATCTAAACGTGAAATAGCACTTCAATGCTTCAATGGGGAAAAAAACACTTACATTTCTATTTCAAGCATTTACAGAGGCAGTTATGAAAGCATAGCTGACATATTTGTATCCGAGATTTGGGGATTCTATGGAGAGACAATGATTTGCTTTGTTCCAGGGTTGTCATGGAATTGTTGATAAAAATGATGATCAGTACGAATTATACAGCAGCGCCAGAACCAATTTTCACTATGCAATAATATGTTAAATGTTTTGGCACCTTTGCTCTGCGGAGGAATTAAAACCTTTAACCTCGAAACGTTCGGAAGCCTACATTAATGTGCCGAGAAGTGTTTATGTTGTTTTGATGATATGTTGCTAGGCAATCACAGGCTGTTAATGAGCTACGCGGCTCAGCAGAACTGTGGGCGTTGCGCTTAGCAATGCCCCTTAACCGTGATAAATAAAATAAAAAAATAAAAAGGATACCTCCTGAGAATCCAAGCTCACTGGATAAACTATTTCCAGCTACATCCAGCACCATAAAGCTATGGTTCCTGTCCCACGGCCCGCCATCATTCTGCACCTTTGTTCTGTTTCATTTTACCTGGACAGAGTGGGTTTGAAATGCATGGACTGCCTCGGTGTTCTGGAAGGATGCATATTTCATGCCTTTTTATGATGTCCTGTCTGTTCCATTCCTGAAGATCTCAGGAAATTCTCAGGCTGTTTGATTTAGGTCCCTCACATCTCAAAGAGAGCTACACAATTATAACAAAATGTTAAATGAGATTATATTGACTGATCCATATACCCCTTAATACACAATTCTGTAGAACCTTCTGAATTCATCCCAATCCCAATTATTACTTCAGAATTTCCAGATATATTCAGAATATTCTATGGTACAGTAATTGTGGATTTGACTGATCTTGCCAAAAGTTATTTGGCTTGTTATGAGATTTTTATGTAATATTTCTTTCAACAATCCCGTGTAACACTCAAGCTTTGGGAAACAGCGTAGACTGACCTTCTGAAAAAGAGCTCTACTCGAGAGATTTCAGAGATGCATTACTGGCTTAGCATCATCAGATGTCATCAGATCAGAATCCTCACAGGCCATATGTGCTTCTCGAAATAACACCCATGGCATTGACATCCATGTCATTTACTCCCATTAAGGCTTAGTCCAGGTTGGTATGGATACTACATAATCCTAAGCATGTAACATGAACCAAATGCATCTGCCCTCGCAGTACAGTAGTGGGAACACCTTCACGGTTCACTGTGTTCTTACACAGAATGCAACTGGGTCCCTACAGTCAATTGCTAGTGTATAAAGTGTACATTTAATCCAGTCCAATCCAACTTGATTTATTTAGCACATTTTAACAAAAACTGTTTCCTGCATTTGCTGCATTAAAGACTAAGCTACGTCCTTGAACAAAAAGAACCAGTGAGTCAATAGTCAGGGAAAGCTCTCGCCTCTTGTTCTAGTTACTGCAGTGAGACTGATGGAACAAGTTTTTCGGCGAAGCCTTTCATATACAACCATCGGGCAGCCTCATCATTTTCCTGTTCATAGCTTCAGCTACAAACTAGAGTACATGATAGTGATGGAGTACTGCGGGCCACTAGGTGTAGGGCATTAATGCTCCATGAAGACTGATTGGGTTTGTTTAATATAACATATGTAGTATTACAGCGGAGTCATTCATATAAAAGTCAATGTTGCAAGTGACAGTTCCTTTTTACAAAGGAAATGTCAGTGATTTATAGAAGGGATTCTCAAATATGTTCCTGGAACCTGTCTGTTTGGATGACGGAGCTGGAATGTCCACATGCTGTATCCTGCCACCGAAAGCCATCACAAAAGGGTTAAAGTAAGAAACATCTATGTCGTGAGCCTCCTTTCCTTTCGGCCAATTTCTATTCGGCAACCATCATTATCAAGTAAAGGGGCGTGATAATATTTCTATTTCTTGTCAGCCTCTGCCATTATCATATAAAGAGTCAGAAAGAAATGCACTCCAAGTAATTCGAAATCATGCAGAAAATCTCACAAGAAGAGCCAGCTACTACGAGGAAGGGCACAGGGGAATTATGGGAAGCATGTGTGAGATGGTGCGGACTAGTCGAGCGCCCAACTCTGTGACCAATAAATGAACCTCAGTCACAGCCAAGTCTCGAGTCCATTTACTTATGTGCTGAACCTGTGGTGGCCTAGCGGTTCAGGACCCTCAAAATGCGCCCCTGCAATCAGAGGGTTGCCAGGGTGCCACTGAGTTTCCACTGAGCAAAGAACCGACCCCACACACTGCTCCCCGGGTGCCTGTCATGGCTTCTCGCTGCTCTCTGAGGACGATGAGATAAATGCAGAGGACACATTTTGTTGTTTCACCATGTGCTGTGCTGTGTATCACAATGAAAAGCACTTTCATTTTATGTATGTAATTATTCAGTCGATTCAATAAAAGAAAGGAAATAAAGTTAATCAGAAATAGCATGTCATAACTACAAACTTACTTTTCAGTTTGTTAGCTGAAATACTGAAGAATAGTTACAACATGCATTATGTGCTCCACTAGTCCTCACATTATTCATTTCACTTGAACGTTAAATATTTGATTCAGTGTTGTTGACTTTATAAAACTTTTACAGGAAAAGGAGGCCTTGTGGTGGCAGTTTTTGTATTGTCTTTATTGTTTATTACTGCTGCCATGTTACACAATAAAAGGGTAACTAATAATAATTCTTCCCAACACAATCCAGGAAAAAATGATATGAATATGCCTTTAATGTTAACAAAAAATATATATTTGAACTATATTGAAGGGTGAGAAACATATGGGTGACATTTTGGCAGGACACATTTTGTGGGAAATTCTACCCACAAAATGGCACTGAAGGACTGGGTGGCAAAATATGTTTTTGAGAAAAATATTATTCAATATGTATGCAGTCTTCCATGCGTAAAGTTGGCAAAATATTACTTACGCCCTTCCAAAATGGTTCTCATCCCTCAGAGTATATGAGGTATTTATATAACGTTTAGAGTGGATTAGAAATGAACGCTGGCGATAAGAATGTTGACTGTTCCACACACTGACAGCCAGTAGTGACTCAGCATCCACGGTCCCATGAGGGCCAATTACAGTACCCTGATGCTGACAACTGCAGCAGGCTACAAACAAGCAGGTGCAGGGAAACTGAGGAATATAGAAGGTGCTGTAGTGAAAACCAGCTAACAGAGAGCACAGCCATTTACATTTACATTTACATTTACAGCATTTAGCAAATGCGCTTATCCAGAGTGACTTACAATCAGTAGTTACAGGGACAGTCCCCCTCCCCGGAGCAACTTATGGATAAGTGTCTTGCTCAGGGACACAATGGTAGTAAGTGGGATTTGAACCTGGGTCTTATGGTTTACAGGCGAGTGTGTTACCCGCTAGGCTACTACCACCATTAACATTAGGTGTGACAGAATATTTCAATTCTTTCTTTATTCATTGTGTGTCACTTTCACTGCATTTATAGCATTTACCAGACGCCCTTATCCAGAGCAACTTACAATCAGTAGTTACAGGGACAGTCCCCCCCTGGAGACACTCAGGGTTAAGTGTCTTACTCAGGGACACGATGAGCAGGATAAGTAGGATTTGAACCTGGATCTTCTGGTTCACAGGTGAGTTTGTCACCCACTAGGCTACTACCACCAGCCGCTGGATAGGACATAAACCAAGCAACCATTTTGCTGTGATGACAGTGATTGTTACAAAAAAACATATGAAAATTATGGTGAATTTTTTTCTTTTAAAAGGCGTTTGATAAGGGTAGCTAATGCTATATTATAGCTAATGCTGATTATAACACTGGATCAGTAAGTTCGGACATCTTACACAGCAACATTTATTGTAAAATTGTAAACCAGAAAATGATTTAACCAAATTTGACCAATACGAATGACACACAGTCTAAGTATATTTTTTAGCTGGACATTAAAAACTAAATAATGAAGATCCTTGTCTTTATAAAAGCCTAAGGGTGTATTTAGGACTCAAACTTTTTATTGCATTATTGAGAAGTCCATCTTTTTTTAACCTTTTTTGGAAGTGCAGCCGAATTTGTTGCCAACAGATATATGGTTATCATCTACTACCATGCTAGCACAAAAAACATATTAGATGTGTGATACTGATACTGTCATGGGGCCAAGCAGGTAACTTAGCTTGGCCTTTAACACGTTGCAGTGCACTGCGTACCACAGCTTCTCCATGTTTGTCTAGATCAGGGATCACCAACCTGCAACTTTGAGTCACACGTGGCTCTTTCATCCTTACACTCTGGCTCCCTGTGACTGTATAAAATAAATAATAATTTAAGTGTAATTTATTTTAACCTGTGTATTTTGTAGTTTGAAATTTGAAGATTATTAGTATTTTGTGGTCACTCAAAATATGCGTCACAAATATCCGCCACCCTTCCTGGCCACCCCATCAGAGCTGAAAATCAGTTTGTTCAATTAGAGAAGCGTTTCGAAATCTGAAGGCTCATGGGGTGAGGAAACATTCGTTTGTAACTTTTAGTGTTTAATGATTTGCATGGGTTGACTATAAGTTAGGGTGACCAGATCCTGTCCAGAACAGAACTTGTCTGTGTGATTAAACATTTGTCACGTCATCGGCTTCTACGCTCGTGGTAGTAAAGTATAAAAGGGGTGAGCACTGCGTTCTGACACAACACATTAGCCTATTTTTTATGCATAGCATAAAATTAATATATGCGGGTTTTATCTTCATTTGTGTGTGTGTCTGTGGGCACCCCATTTTGGGTGAGTCCCCACTCTGTCCCGTGACCCTGAGGAGGACTATTATGGGAACTAAGTGAGTAATATTAACTTTCAGTTAATATGAGGATGTCAATGAAAAATTGTGCCCTGACACAGCGTAGGCTCACAATACATTACAATTTTCCAAGTTAACACGGTGTTTAGAGACAGAGTAGAGCTCTGTTCACAGCTACAGAGCACCAGAGCTGACATGGACCGAGTCCAAATTCAATCTCTCAAGAATGTACTGGCACGTCATATGGCAGCTGTTGTGGCAAACCCTCAGAACACACTGTTTTTCCTGGCATGCTTTTGTTCCATGATAGTGCTTCAGAATGTCAAACAACTGCCCTCTCGTCATTATGAAAACAGTGCATGTGCTGCTTTATCTCACTTTAAATCTACTTAAATTATATGATTCAAGAATACACACGTTGTAAATGTGTTGTAACCAGATGAAACCATCTTTGAACATAACGTCAAAACACAAAATACGAATTTTTTATGTCAGGTTACAAAAACAACACAACATAACAGTGTAAATACATTCAGAAACACATGATACACATTTAACACTATGCATGGTGATTTGTGTCCATTGCTAGACTACATGCACAGCATGGTATCATATTCATATATATGTAATGTATGGCTAACCATTGCTTAAACAGACACCGGCAACATTTATGAATAATATATAATGAACATAAGGATGATGTTTTATATAATACCAGACTTAAATAAAATGCAAGTGTTCTGAACATGAATCATCATTTTTTCTCCTATAGTCACTCAAAAGTTGATTGAATCTTGAGGAGTTTTGTTTACTGTGATTGCTCTCCTTTTAAATGAACTCATAAATGTCTTATGTTCAAACAGACAGTCAAAACTACACAGTGGTGGGCAGCATCAAAGTAATTGTAATTCCTTGCTGTATTTAAAAAGCTCCTATCTATGCTTTACTAAAGTAATTAAATTTTGTGAGAATTTAAACTTTTTAACATTTTGTTCTACCTAATAGAAACTGCTTGTATTCAACATTTCATCAGTGCCAGAGCATTCTATTTAATACATTGACAGAGAGTCTTTTCACTGGTTTGTAATAAAAATGACAGCAGGATCCATAAGATCCCTAAAATGTTTTTGATTGATATGAAGGGAGAAATTCTAAGTTTAGGGGACTGTTTCTAATGGTCTGCTGTTTTGTCCGCCACTGTACCAATTATAAGTACAAATCACCTTAATATAGTGAATTTTGAGTATCATTGAGTGCATTTTGAGTATCTGTACTTACAATTTGTCCACCACTGTACTCATTTACATTACATTTACATTACATTTACTGTACTCAAAATATACTCAATGGCCATATTTAAGTAAATGCACATTTTCCAAATTAAGGTGATAAATGTATATTTTTGGATTTAGATAATGCACTTCATACATGGGTTGTGGACGTTTTTTTCATACATCCCATGCCTGTCTGTATCATGACCAATTTGTCCGTAAACTTGCATATTTCTAATGGATCTAACAAATGTCAAAAATGTGCTGACTATATGGATCCCTTGAAAGTCCCCACTGCAACCAGACAGTCAGTGTGATTCACTTTGCACTGTGGTTTTAATGTTGTGGATGACCAGTGTACAAAGAACCCTGTACATGTCGCATTACTACAGCATGTGCAAGGTTTATGTTGTTAAAAAATAAGAACGTAACACAGTGTGACTAAATGTTTCTAGAAAATTGAAACAGCTACTGCTTAATACCAGCAGTAGATAAAGTGTTCCAAACCTTCTCTTATTAAGCCCATTTGAAATGCATAAAGACCAAGGTATCTCAGAGAGAACATTTAATCTGAGCCTTGCAGAACAGTAATAATAAAAAAAACAGATAGGAGAAGGAGAGAGGCTGCCTTTCTGTTTACACGGCTGCACGTATCTGCAACTGTTACTGGGGAGAAGGACGGACAAACAACGGGGAGGGAGGGCTGGATGAGAGTTAAAATGGGTCCTTTGTGCTCAGTTGAGTTTGATAATGAATGCTGACTGTATGCGAGGGTTATCTGAGGCCATTTTGTCTCAGGAAAGCTCGCTGGCTGTTCGGCATTGTTAATCCAGCCAGCCATTCCACGGGATGGTTACATAAATAAGTCAGATGGAGGGCTCGAGAGATACCCTTTCCATTTCTGAGTGCTGATGGGTTCAGTGGAAGGAACTGTGAACTGAGTCACCTTTAAGCACATATGAATTCAGTAAGGAAAATAGAATATTAAGTGAAGTTAAATATATATATTGTCAGAAATGGCTCATAAATAATTCAGTGTACTTTTTGTTTACTGCCATGAAGATGGATTAATTTTAGACCAGGGATTTTTTGATATTGTTTCATATTCAAAAAAATATCCAAAAATATAATATATCAGCCTTCATTGTTCTCATTTGCTGTTTAGTTTTATTTAACATTGAATGTGATTGCATAACATTCTTATGATGGAACATGCATCCATGGATTTGCATCCAGGGGTCCAACAGTGAAATTGAGCTCAGAGTTTTTGGGGAAACTGTCTAACCCATCATAAAGGGTGAGGTGGGAAAGCTACACCAGCACAGTCAATTAAAGGCACGCACACATCCAGTGCATCGTTGCTGGTTCAAATAATCTGCATGGAGACCATGGAGGAAGCCACTGTGATCTGAGGGAGAACATACATAAAAGTCAGGCTGGGACTAGAATCTATGTATTAGAAAACCTAATTGTCCCTCCTGGCCCTCGTATGGATTTTAAGACATGGTTAGACCGTGACTGTTGAATAAATTCACTTCTGCTGCAGAATCTAACGGTCCCACATGAACCCTACAGATTCCTTTAGAATCTCGTGTTTTAACTGGAAATTGAGTCCTTGTTTACAGCTGCTGTTTTAGCTTCTTCATTGGAAAAAAGTAGCTTCCCTCATACAACTGTTGCTATTGTTACTAAATCAGCAGCATCCAGTCAATAGTCTGTAATGGATTAACCAACTGCGACCACATATCGACCCTTGATGTCACGTTCTTTAAATGGCACAACACACATGTGAGGATTTCAAGAAAACAAAAGTTGCTGCAATTGCCTGTCAGTGTGAATCTTTCCTTATGAAAGTTCACACTTTGTGATTAAGTGCTATTTAGAAGATGCAATATGCTCAATTTCAAGACTATGAGACCCAGACAGGTCAACCTTAACACTGCAGCAAATAAATAAATAGTAGTATTTTGCCCTTTAAGAATCCATTCCCTGTTTGTGAACAATACATTTATTCTATAATTCTATCTTCATTATTCATCTGCAGCATAATATACTTAATCGCTCCACTCTTTACAAATGAACCTATTCACAAGCTCATGAGTTCACCTGAAATAAACGTAATTTGGAGGACATATGGAACTCTGTTAATGCCCTGACATTGTTCATTAATCTGAAATTAAAACCCCTTCACCACCAGTGCGGACGCAACTCTCATACTCCCCTTTCTCGTGAACCTGCCATGTTTCAGCAGAATGGAATAAAAGGTGCCCTTTGTTGTCGATCTGAGTTTTAATAATTCGATTAGGGATAAACAATATCAATGCCAGTTGGCAGCCAGGGAAGCAAATTTTTCCACCTGCTCGGGATGGGGGACTAAGAAAATCTAAAGAACATCCAGGGGCACACAGTTGATCCCTTTGATATCTGAGTGAGGAGTACAATCTCCAATCAGTATGAGAAATGGATATGATGTGAAAGAAATAATGTATATTGTGGTTAGTTTATATTTATACCACAATATACCTCAGATTGTAATTGACCCAGAGGCTTTGAATGACTGCCGGTTGAATCCTTTGAAATATTATGCTGCCATTTTTATTTAGATTTTTTTACATGGCATAATAATAAGGAGCAATATATTATGAGTTGCACAGTATAAAGAAGCAAGCATCGCCTTTCTCCCTGACGATATGGGGTTGCTTAGCAACAGTACCAACATCTTTTTGTACTATTAGCTATTATGCATCATAAAAGCCTGATTGAAATGTTCTTTGCAAGGTTTTGAGCATTTGTATCATTAAAGCAGTCCTTCATAATTATTAAAAATATTATAGCCACAAGGTCATGATTGACAGTACCAGTTCAAGTTCAAGCACAGCCAATGCAAAATCAAATAGCACTGTATTGATTAATTAATACATATTTCTTTTAGTCTTTTCTTAACAAACAATTGTGCTTTGGTTGCTTTTTTTAAAAAAAAGCTGCGAGTTTCTGCTTGAGAAAATAAAAAAAGAATATGTACCTGACAGTATCTGATAGCACCAGCACATCAACTGCTTTGTGTCTCACAAACCACCATAGCCCCTCCTTATTCATACAAAAAAATCTTTCCTCACACTCATGTTGTGTTGTTACCCAGATAAAGGAATGTGTTCATTTAATATTTGCTGAAAAAGTCTATATATCCAGTCTCTTCCCACCAAAAAAAAAAGAAACGGCCAGACAGAGGTCACAGATACACCACAAGCTTGTTGCTCCCATGTGTCTCCATCTGCAAATGTCCATCTTTATGTAGGGATTGTCTCTGGTTGTAGTGAATTTTATAGTCGCATAATAAGGCAGACACAACAAAGAATGTAGCTGCATCAATGGTGTTATTTTAATGCATGAAACATTTCTTGATTACTCTCGAGTTGAGGACTCAGGTATTTGTGACAGAAAAACAACATTATTCCTGGTATTCCTCCTCCATCGCAGTATGCTGCCTGATGATGTAATCTCAGTAGAAAAGTAACCAATGAGGGCTTATCCCCTCTGGTATGCAGAATTCCCAGCCGTGTGGGGGGAGGGGCCGATGACTACGCAGCCAGACAATAAAACATCTCTGTCCTGCTAAAAGATGATGGCTCCCGGTGCACGAGACCTTCAGGCCAGCTTTACATTATCCTGTGAACTTTGTACATATCACAGACGAGGAAGAAGGCCTGCATGCCCACAGCACCGCATGGGTCATTATGCAACAGATCGTTCGACTGGATTCGGCGGCTGCAGCAAAATAAAGCAATAATCTGTGTCCCAAAACACAGACTGCATCTGCTGCTGCATAACCATCTTTCTCTGGATCCTTAATTTTTCACTGCTGCTTCACCATCCACACACCTCACCCGAACTGTTGTAAAGCGTGGGAGGGAGCTGCCAAATGAAAACTGCCAACAAACGTGGTTTCTACATTCACTTCCTCTCCTCACGCTTAGTTCCCAAAAGCCAGTGCCAAGAATGGTCTGTTACTGCTGCGTGGGGAGAATTTGGACGTGACCTTGGTGCTGAGGTCAGTGTATCCCCAGGCAGTTGCCAGCGTGAGCAGGGGACAACATCTATTCAGGATTGTAGATCAATATATATATAGACACACACAATAACTTGTATATATGTACAACGGAACAATCTGCCCTATGTGGACAGTTATGTCGACCTTGACTTTGCGTATGATTTTTATTTTTGTGTATATGTGAAAATTCTGCTAATTGATCAAACCCATTAATTGATTATATATTGGGATTATATATTGCTGCACATGACGTTTGCATAAAACGTGAATAATTTACAACCACAAGCTATAATGGGTGGCCAGCCTTTAGCAAGCAAATTTTAAACGCTTCTACTGGAGTAGAATTAACGTGACATGACATTTTGAAGTGTTCATTACAGTCACATGGAAAAGTATATGTCTGTTTCACGGTGCTACAAGACCTTGGGAGCTGCTTTCCAGGACTAATGTGCTGTGATGTTTCTGACCTCTGTGACTGGTTTACTGATCGCATGGTTGGTAAGATGTCAGATTTTGCATTATTCTTAGTGCTATCTGCTAGATTCGGTTCCTTTTCCCAGATTTACATCTGGAACAGGGGAAATAGAGAAGCCACTTCTGCATGGTATCTTTAGAAACAACAATGCCAGTCGTGGTCACAGTAGACCACAGCTCATCCAAGTCAAATCGGAGAGGCTCAGGGGAGAATTCTTGCTCATTTCAATAAATTCAGTCTTCCATATCAGTGAAGTATGGGACTACGGAAGTGCACCATGCACATAAGCAAAGCCGTTCATCAGAGAGAGGAGCAACAGAATAAATTTCATGTAACTGAAATATCCCATCTCATTATAGCAACAACATGTTATGCATTAAAGCAGTTAATGTTGCATAGTGGGTAGAACAATGCCAGCTAATATTGCACAGACAACGTACATATTTCATTTTTACCTAAAACAGAACATAGAATGACATGTGACCCCAGTCTTCTATCGTGTAACACACAGTTTTGATAGCAAATTTACTCCCTCTCTCTGTTTCCATAACATATATGAGGGTCACGTGTGCCAGAGCCCAACTCGGAACCTGGGGTACAGGGCGGGGTCTCGTATATATATATAGAGCAAAGTTGTATAGCATTTATTTGGCCTGATCTTCTGTTGCTGCGAACCTCGCTGTGTCTGTGCCAAAGCTCCAGGCTTGACTTTACTTGTGTGTTTGCCATGTAGCACCTCTCATTACTGTGAGCAGCACTCATGGACCGCAATTTAATAAATCAAGCCAGACAGCCTTAAATAAGTGTGTGGCGAAAACATGACAATTCTAATTCAAATCTTTACTAATTACGGTTTATGTAACCATTCCATGTTAATTAAAATATTATTCAGGCTTTTTTGTGTTCAAGGGAAGTTAACACTTTTTGCTGGCAGCAAAATGTCTGCAGTGCAAACAACACATATACAATCCATCTCGATACGTTTTAGAACATTACTGCAAGCTGGATCTGTTGTTCAGAGCAGAAAATAAAACACTCATCGATCATTTCTGTCTCTTCTGATTTCAAGCCAGTGATGAGTAAAGCGACCGCTCAACTCTGTGGTCAATTTTTATGTTTTTAAGTTACGAACACCCTCCTGTAACGGGAGCACCCATATAGATCTGCCCACCTTGTTCCATGTCAGCACTGACCCTGAAATCAGCCGTAAGTCTTTCTGATTATATCTGTAAAAATGCCTTGTGCAGAGAGCTACACTATCTATCTACAAGCCAGTGCTGTCGCACCAGAGGTGCACCCTGCCACATGCTGGGCTCCACCTGACAGACCTGTGGAGGCTACACCATGTAATCATCGGCAGTCACAGTTATCAGCAAATCGCCTGGGTACTTTTCACAAGGCCCTCGGGGTTCCCATATTTAAGCGCAGAAACGCTTCCAGGCCATTTTCATTCTGGCACTGCGATTCCTCGTCTTTATGTGCATTCCATGGCCACACTGGGGTTTCATGGATGATATTTTGCAAAATCAGAAAAAAATCCACAGGCTTGAAAAACGGGTACGGTTGAAAGAAAACCTCCCCCAGACCCCAAGTCACCTATTCCTGATGTCATAAAATGAGTGCAAATCTGATGTTGTACATATATGTTGTAATTATTCAACTGCTAACAATTGTATTAATGTATTTAAGATTTTAAAATTTGATGTATTTTTGTATTTTAAATTGTCCTTGAAAAAACAGTGGATGTGAGTTATAGATATAAGTATATACATAAAAATATATTTCTGAAATTGTACATATGTACAGAATGGAGAGACCTTCTGAATCTCTCCATCTCACATCGTGGGTGCGGCAGCATGCCACTGAAGGAGCTGCTCAGTGCTGTCAGGGTCTCCTGCATGGGGTGGGAGATGTTGTCCAGCAGGGATGACAGCTTAGCCGTCTTTCTCCTGTCACTCACCACCTCCACTGGGTCCAGAGGGCATGCGAGAACAGAGCTGGTCCTCTGGATCAGCCTGTTCAGTCTCTTTCTATGCCCAGCAGAGATGCTGGGATACCGTAAAAGATGGCTGAGGCCACCACAGAGTCATAAAAGGTCTTCAAGAGAGCAGGTACAGCCTACTCTGCCCTTTTCTGTAGAGCATCTGAATTGTGAGTCCAGTCCAGTTTATTGTTCAGATGAACACCAATGTACCTGTAGCTCTCCACAGTGTGTCCATACACAGTTAATGTCCATAACCTGGATATTCAGTGGTTGCACTGGAGGATGTTTGTGCCTGAAGAAGTAGACCACCAGTTCCTTGGTCTTTCCAGTGTCTGGAGTTACTTCTGCCAAAGTCTCGGAATGACAAGTGTACTCCTTGTTGTCTCCATTCGTGATGAGGCTGACATCAGAAAACTTCTGTAGGAAGCAGATGGTGGAGTTGTAAGTGAAGTCAGCAGCGAATATGGTGAAGAGATCTAATACTGCAGACCACCCTCACATACTGTGGTTGGTTGGTAAGGTAGGTGATAATTCACTTCTGTGTACTCCAGGAATCAAATATTTTACCATAAGAAGTCATGCTTTAAGGTGGTAGAGTATATTTATGCAAACTCACATCATTTTGCTCAGAATACTGTGAATCAAATCAAAATGTGTCCCAGGATATCTCTGTGTGTTTTGTTTTCTGCCTATTGTAGGCTGCAACTGTATTCTTTTGGCAGAACATCCCCTTTGTACAAAAAATGCTTGAGTCTGGTGTACATTCTTATTTTTTAAGTGATAAATTCATGCAGTTTTTGCATTTTCCAGTGTTTCATTGTACATGGAAGAGATGTACGGAGGAAAAAAAAGTCAATGACAGATAGGAGGGTAAAAGTGGAGGGTTAGAAATAGAAGCGAGAAGCAGAGAATCTGGAGATTGAGCTCAAAGAGCTGTGTGTATACTCGGAGGAGTCAGCAGCGGATCCAAACTGCCTGCTCAGCACGACTATTTATAGTGTGTGGAAACAGGCAAAAGTGGACCAGAGCTCTGCAGATAACAGAGGAAATTTATGGGTCCTAATCTAACGCAACAATGTGGCTGATCGCTCTCCAAATGCTCTCCAAATGGAGATACGTCTTGCCCAGGTTAACATGAGCAAGTATATAATGTTTGTGCGGCAAAGGGTGCCATTTAATCGCAAACATTCCACTAACCTCCATAATGCATGACTAATGGTCAGCATTATAACATACATCATCCCATGTTTTCCCATGGATATACTGAGCTCTCCACTCTTTAGTTAGAGAAATTAAATATGCACATTAAATATTTTATCATTCTGCTTTTCTGTGTACCCTCACTGTTACTATTCTATGTAAGCAGCTATAAAACGTTTTCAATAACCCTACTCAGACTGATGTTTTAACAGTTTCAAATATCTAACCAGGAATGTCTCATATCTGTTGACCACACCTATGTTATGAGGGTTTCAAATCCATATTGACCATGAAATGTGAAGCTTTGGAAGCCAAAATCTTGTGGCAAGTGTTGATTGGGGGGTTTTTATATGTAGTTTACCTGTGGAAAACATGTTACCACTATACAGTGGAAGAAAGTGAGCCAGAAGAGATGATGTCATGCCTATGTTGTGCTGGGAAACCTTGGATCTTGCATTGCATCTACCTAATCCTTGATAGCAGTGCCCTCTCTCAGAAGGATAATGGTTCCACAATGAGGAATTAGGAACACAACGAGACTAACGTCTTGGTGTCATTCAAACATAACATAACATACTGGGTCATAACATTGATGCTAGCATAACGACTATGTACAGTACAGGCCAAAAGGTTGGACACACCTTCTCATTCAATGTGTTTTCTTAATTTTCTCTACAGTCACCGGACCTGAACCCAGTCGAGATGGTTTGGGGTGAGCTGGACCACAGAGTGAAAGCAAAGTGGCCAACAAGTGCTAAACACCTCTGGGAACTCCTTCAAGACTGTTGGAAAACCATTTCAGGTGACGACCTCTTGAAGCTCATCGAGAGAATGCCAAGAGTGTGCAAAGCAGTAATCAGAGCAAAGGGCGGCTATTTTGAAGAAAGTAGAATATAAAACATGTTTTCAGTTATTTCACCTTAACTCCACGTGTTCATTCATAGTTTTGATGCCTTCAGTGAGAATCTACCAACGTAAATGGTCATGAAAATAAAGAAAATTAATTGAATGAGAAGGTGTGCCCAAATTTTTGACCTGTACTGTACATTCAGGACACATTTATGTTTTACATATGGGTTGAAACAAGGTGATCAGGAATGAGGGGCACATGTGACCCTCATATAGAGGCCCAGAGTGGCAGGTAAAGTTCAAGCCATGACACTTCAAATTCTCCAGATCTCAGTCCAATGAAGCATCTGTGTGATATCCTAGAAAAACGTGACCAATCCACGGAGGCACCAAGTTTATTATTAAACGTATCTGCTGCTGACGGCTTGGTATGAGATACCAGAGTCCATTCCTCACTGGGTCTGTTTAGTCAGCAAATGTAAGACATAATCAATATGATGATGTCATTGTCAACATATTTATACTATTATCTTTTATATTCTACTAAATTCATTAGCTATTGCAAATTATTTATTATTCCAAAAAAAGTCCATAAGTCCATAAAGGGAAACACAGATTTTTAAAACAATGGAAGTGCACCATCCACTACAGTGCATCAAAGGCAGGATCTGAGAGGAGCTCTGATGCATCCACAACGACTGTTGTATTATTACTCCATCTTAATGGATTACACAACGCCTCTACAGGCGTCAGCCGCTCTCTTACGAGCTGCTCCGTCCCTCCAACTCCCCTACACGAGAGGCTGCACTCGGCGGGCATGTCAACCCACAAGCGCTCCCAGACCTCCAGACTGCAGACCCCCCCCCCCCCCCCCCCCCATTCTAAATTACTCTAAAAATAGCCAGAGCAGGAACAGGGTGGTACGCATAATATGTTGGCATGGCTCCTTCATTAATTCCCTGAAGAATCCCCTTCCCGCTCGTTGGCCCAGTCAAGAGCAATGCTTCCATAAGTCACTCACCATTTTCAGGTTCAGGGAGCAGGACGTTTGGTGGAACATTTCCTGCCCCATCCATCAGGGCCACAAATTTGTGATCTTGCTGGCTACATGGACAAGGTGAAAAGCTAACCTGGGTTAAAATGTACAGTGTTTTAAGGATGTCGTTATTATTTACCTTCTGGGTGAAAAGTAGAAGACAGAGGAGGAAATGGTCCTCCTCCCACTTAGTCTGTCCATGGGGAGACTTTAAAGGAAATGAATAGGTCAAAGTCAATACTGAAAGAGAAATGAATGCCTGGCTTCGGCAATTTATCCCTGAACCAGGCAAAAGAAATAAATAAGCGTCGTTTTCATCTGTGGCTGAATGTGGTTGGCCTTTTTTACGACCCCGCCTCTGCCATTGCCATTGTCATGGTAAAATGGAGAGTTAGAATTCATTCATCCCAAATGTGTTTCGTTTATACCTCTATTATAGATATATACTGTATAGACTTTAAAGCATGCAAGTCCTGCTCTTACTCAGGCTGGAATTAGCCACTGCATTGAGGGTATGTCAATTGAGGAATAAGCGTTTAATATTTTACATTAATTTGCTGATGATAAAAAGTTATTTACTTAACGTATTGCATGAATACAAGCAGACTCTTATTTTTAATGTGACTGAAACAATATTTGAGTGATGATTATATGTAGTTCTTACACAATCCAGACTGCAGTGTTCAATCTGGGAGTAGAACATGTTGGGGTTTATGGGTTTAGAAAAGAATGTAGTATTATGGTACTATTGTTGTGCCTGGACCTGAATCATTCATTACGTCCTTGAAGAGACCAGTGCCAACAAAAAAACAAACTCTGACATAATAACAGAACCGAGATTTTCTTTCTATTGTTCCTTGATTGCAATGCTTGACAGATTTTTCAACGTTGTCTGGCACCAGGCAAGGATGTGAAAAATGTCAATCAAAATGTACAGCGCCACAACACTAATAGATTCACTATATTCTCTAATGAGAATTAGAGCAAAGGTACGTTTATGTTTGCCTCCACTGCATTTTACAGATTCCCTCATCTGCATCTATCATAACTCAAGACGTTTTTAAATTACTGAAAGTGATATGACAGAGATGACATCATACATTTTGACAAAAAAAAAACTGCCAAGATGGAGATCATACTACTTGTCACATCGCTGCTGATCAATCAAAACAGATGAATTGTTGTTTAACAGTGCTGGATTTTGGGTTGAACGCATTTTTCCCTTTTGTTCAAACTCTTAAGAGCCACCTCACATGACTCCTTTAAAGGTCAAAGTTGACACACTCCCCTGGCAGGTAATAAGATCCCAGGAGACAATTTTTTGGTGAAATATGACAAGTCAGAGGGAGTGGGGAAAAAAAACGGTGACTGACTCAAAAGTTATTGTCAACGTTTTTTCAGATGTGAATAATCTTACAGGTTCAAGTCAGGTGTCTATTCACTGTCAGTGATTATAAAAAAAGGTGGCATGGCAGAACTATGCAAATGCTTTCCAAAATATAATATGTCTAATATTTAAAGTATTGTTGTCACACTATGCTGTAAAATGTCATCCAAAGCCTTTGATCAATAACATTGTCATCATTGAAACATTTCTCAAATTTTTTTACACAATTCATTTGAAAAGAAAACTATTAGTCTGTATGTCTAATATTATGTTAATGTGCGATGGAACTGCAATAATATTGTTTTGAGGTGTGGAACTTCATTACTGCTTAAAATAGTCATACCCTGTGAGAAGACACAATAAAACTATTATTCTGTAACTATGGCAACAAGCAGGGCTTTTGTATACACTATACATTTTTCAGTTTTTACAAATCCTTGAATCCTTTTTTTATGTCAAGTGTATGAACAAGGAATGACTTTTGTTATGTTGTGTCTCGGTTAATTTTTGTCTACCTTTGGCTTCTATTAATTTGGTTGTCCATATAATTGCTCTTCCTGACGCAACCCTTCACTTTTACGCAGGCTTGGGACCAGCACCAAGAAACACACTGTCACGTGCGTCCCTTTGTGGCTGGGTTGTTGTGTCCCAGTTAATCTCCAGTAAAAAACTCCATAATGATCTACTGAGAAAGCGATGCTGACTTTTCATTCGGAGGAACAAAGGCAGTAGCTTTTCAAAATGTCACCCAATTACGCTATTGGGATTCAAACCAAACCTAACAATTTTCTAGTGTAAATGAGAACAGCGTCATATCCGCAGCTCTGCTGTTAATTTGCGAGATACGAATACATTGTTGTAAAATGTCTGGGAATAAGATGCAAATGTACTGGCTTATTACTTAACGGAGTATATTACACTGACAGTTGAGAGTGCTTGCTAAATAACATTATCCTATTTCCTTATTTTACTGGTGCATATTGCAGTATGTCTCAATCAACGTGCTGCAAGGAGTAGATTAAGGTGACCTGGTGAACTCCAACTCCAGGGGCAGTGGTGGCCCCGTAATCAGAAGGTTGCCAGTTCGAATCCTGATCCGCCAAGGTGCCACTGAGGTGCCACTGAGTAAAGCACCGTCCCCACACACTGGTGGTGGGTTAAATGCAGAGGACAAATTTTACTGTGTGCATTGTGTGCTGTGCTGCTGTGTATCACATGTGACAATCGCTTCACTTTTTTTTTTTTTTCCCTTCAGGAACATTTGACGGCACTTTATGGACACAGGCATCCCGACTCTTCTCCCATTCCACAGAACCCTGCATTCTAGTGGTTCTACTGGGGCTCTTTATGCCATTGGTTAGCTGGGGGGATTCCACACCAGGTTCCATACACTGGCCATGTCATGAATAGTGAAGGTAGGGCTGCCACCATACAAATCCATTTTATAGGGCACTACTGAGTCCCAGTACTATAAACCATTTTTAAAGAAATGCACACAGTGTGACTTGCTGATGTACTGACAGTGAATGAGAATAAATCCAATTTCAGACTAGTCCTGGCCCTCTGGTCTCCATCTGTTCTGATAAACAGACGAGGCAAGTCCTGTGGAGTCTGAATGGTGACTCCCCAGTTGGTCCGGCAGGAAAGACTCTGACAACAATAAATGGGAATAGGAAATCAATGAGGCCAAAAAGGCATTGCAATGGAACCAAGCCAATGGCCATTTTAAGACACTGATATCCTGGAATGTTCAAGAGACTGCAAGGTGAGAAACAGAATATTAGAATATTAAATGAATAAAATATGAACGCTTAGGAATGCGGCTGAGCCTGTGAGGAGGAGAAATGTAAGGCTCGATCACTGCTATGGTGCTGTGAAAGAGATCACTCTGAGGCCATACTTGGAGCAATTTACCGCCTCTTAGGCTGCGCCCGCATCCTATTTCCCCTACTTCTATTTATATTTCTTCAGAATTCTTGTTCTGATTAGTGTGTGCATGGACCTGAATCAGTCACTACGTCCTTGAAGAGACAGACCAGTGGCAACAAATCTGAGTGGCTCAGTCTACTGTTTGAAGAGAAATTAAATGTACTGAACTTATGAGTGATTTAAAATGGAGACCCTATTAATTTTGCTCATCATAAAGTTTAAAAAAAGATTAAATACATGAATGCAATTAAACCAACAGCCAGTTTGATTTATTTTTTTGTTTTGACCTATGATACAGATGCAAAATTCATGCTAGTCAGAAACAATCTCTCGTTAAAGATGGAGAAGAAGAGTATGATTATGCAGATTATGCATCTGGCACTGATCAGATGATGTATCTTGCACCAGGTCTCTGCAGCTGGACATCGGGCATGACCAGATTAAAATATGTAAATGTGTTCAGAATTAATGATATATCTCAATTCCTTTTTTTTAATGACAGACGTTCTATCAAAAAAGTTTGTATTGCAATTTATTCATGTTTTTTTATTGTGCTGATCTAACAAGTGAAGGGTTTGGGCAGAAATGACCTTGAGTAGGAATAAACTGTTATGGAAAGTAAATAAGAAAATCCATTTTCACCATGATGCACAATTATCAGAACCCCTGCATTTACTGATTTGTACAGCCTTGAACGTCTTTCTATTTTTTCAATGGTGTTCAGGTACGTGTTGATTTGGAACTATTTACATTTACATTTTTGGCACTCATCCGATGCCATTATCATGAGCAATATACAGTCAGTAGTTACAGGGTCAGTCCACCTGGAGAGACTCAGTATTAAGTGTCTTGCTCAGGAACACAATGGTAGTAAGTGGTGTCTAAACCTGGGACTTTGTGGTCTTATGGTCTTACCCACAAGGCTACTCCCATCTTAATACAACATATGGGCATTTGTGGGGGCCAACATTTGCAGAGCGTACACTTGTCGTGAGATGTCTCTTCTGCAGTCAGTGTGCGATTGTGGTTTGCAAATTGTTTATGACAGGGAAGATTGCCAAGTGCGAAAGGGGGGATTGTTCTAATAATTGTGATTTTCTAGCAGAACACTGTCACCAGTGTGTGTGTAACTCAGGCTGGTTTCGTCCTTCAGTCTCTGGTGGGTCAGAAAGAATGAAGGTTCACCTTTCAAAGAGACAGTGATGGCAGACAGAAGGGCAAAGTTGTGATGGAACAACAAAAAAAAGGTGAAATGCCTCCTTTCTGACGGAGAGCAGAAAATTGCCCTCTTTCGTTCAAACACCCTTGAATCATCTGTCTAGGAAAAATAGGTCAAAACAGCTTTAAAACGGCACAGAGCAAGCACACACTCTCCCAAAATACTAAATGTTTGTCAAATATTGTCAACACAATGCGTGTTCAGAGCAAAATGTCACAAGGAATAACGTGGGAAGCCTTCTTTGAGCATTTGAGATGTTCTCTTTCCTGCACACGCTGCCACAATTTACAACTATAGCTTTGTGTGGGATGGAGGTAGCGAGAGAGAGATTATTTGTTTGTATATATGGGCTGTCAAAATAACATTTTAATCACTGCTAACAAGCTAGATTAAATATATTTCCTGTGTGGGCTCTGCCCAATCCTAGCCAAAGACAATATCTACATAAAAACGGACAAGGAAAGTGAAGGCGTTTTAGGGCCAATTGAAATGACTCACCTTTTGGGTGCACATTTACGTTATTTTTTAATGGAGACTATTGAATAATTTGTGCTAAACATTTATTCTAAAATGCAAAACATTTGTGCTATTTGGATTTTATTTTTAGTACTGTCTGCCACGGTACAGATAAAGGAACAGACACCAGTGCACAACATGAGGGTAAAAAGGGGCTTTTAATAAAGAAACAAAAGCGGCACAATGGACAGGAACATAGAGACAGGACGTAAAAGTAACATAGAGCAGTCAAGAACCGACAGACAAATATACTCAAATAAACTCAAATATAGTCACTCACCTGTCAACATGCTTCACCTGGCTAGTCCAGGTAGGCCGAGCCATGACACTCTCAGTAAATGACCAGATCATCTCCACATCACTCCCCATCTGAGCCTCTTCCCAGTCTTGTCTCTGTTTTAAATGCATTCGTGCATAAAACCTGTGAGGTAATTGTTATATATGTGACTATACTTTTTGTATAATGTATGTATAATAAATAATGTATAATGTTCTTACATGAGTTTCCATTTCAGAATGGAAGAGGGTTAAAATAGATTTTGCCACATGATTTAATAAAGTTTACGGTGGTTGGTTTATTGCTATAAAAAGCACAGATGCTTCTGAGAATATGTGGTAGAAGGGAGTGAATTTTCTCCACTTCTGTTTATTTATTTGGAATGCAGAGGAAGATATTAACAGAACACATCGATTGCCATGACTGTTTTTTTTTTTCATTTGTAGGAGAAAATCAATGGCAGCCTCTCTTGAAGCAGAAGAAACCTCCAATAACTACCCACCAGATAAGCATCCACTCCCTTTGGTTTTTAAATTTACTGATGTAACATCACAGACACTGAAATACGTGATAGAAATGCATAAAAATTAACTTCCTATTTCCTTCAATTAAAATGCATTTTGAAGATGAATTCCAAACTCCATTTTGTGGGGTAAAATTCATTAGTGTAAGAGATGTTCATACAATCAGGAAATGGTACTCTGGACACATTTTGGAAAATTTTTATTCTTCAAAAACCATTTCATTATTCATCCAGCAGACAAATTATCTAAAGAGTCTGAAATTACAAAACACATTCTTCTTTCAGAAGTTTGTCTGTAAATCAATAGAAAAGAAGGCTGATTAAAGCTAAAGGTGAAAAGGAGATTTTAATAAAACTGCAGATCATTTGTCTGGCATGCACCACGGAGGGAGATGTACGCTAGAGATGAATGTTGGTATTTGCATATTCAAATATGCCTACAGTACTGATATAAAAAAGAGACATTATACTGTACTAACTACATGCTAAAAAAACATTTTTTATTCATAACTAATGTTTCAAGCAATTAATTAAAAACATGGTAAAAATATTCCATATGACGAATGCTAGTTCTTTTTTTATTATTGTTCTATTTTGTCAAGGAAGGACGAGCAGTTTACACTCCAGGGAAGAGCTAAGACTAGAAAAGACATTTCCTATCCAGGAGCTACGTCCCCAGGGTACATGAAATGTCACAGAGGAGAGTAAGCTATTATACCTCTGGGAGATGGCTGACAGTCTGCAGAAACGAAATGTGTCTGTTGATAGGCGCTCAGACACATGGCGAATTTCCTCACTGCAGCGGCTGAACGTCTGTGGCGTCAGCCGTGTGCAGTTCTGGCCTCGTCATCTTTGGATGTTCACTCACCCTGCAGTCACTCAAATCCAATCCCCGCTCCACACTGGATCCGCCGGCAGCTAAACGCTTATGCAATAATAAATGCACTTAATGTCTGCAGCAGTGAAGGCTTGAACTTGAACCAAAACTGAAGCAAAGCAAATTGTCTGGCTATAGTTGGCCTTTAAAAAAAAAAAAAAATCTTTCATACATGAAATGCAGATCAAAATATTTTACATAAAAGATAACAATGTATTGTTAATGAACTAATAAAACAAAAAAATAGATAAATATTCAAACAAAAACATAAAATCAAAAGAGAAAGCAGAATAAAATAGAGGCAAATAAACAAGCAACAAGAATAGTTAAAAATAGTTTTTAAAACCACGGTAAAAAGACTTAAAAAACAAGCTTAGTAAAAAAAATATATTCTGCATTTCTGACTGCTGTGCAATATAATAGCTAAGACATTAAAGGCTGCATCACCATCATATTTTCATTATATTTTTGTTTTTGAAGATTTCAAGAGGTGCATGGTGTTAAAGATCAAAAGTTTATGAAAGAGATGGTTTACATTGTAAGAGAGTAAAACCATTTTAAAATTAAAAACTAAAATATTGTGGAAACCAGTGACAAGTGTGTTACCCACTAAGCTACTACCACCCCTGTAAGAAAAGAGGAAATTATTAACTCCGAGGGGTTGAAAGAAAATGTAACAGTTTATTGCAGGGAGATACAAAAGGGAAAAAGGACACAAATAATACTCCAAGCCATGCACTCTGCCAGATACTGCAACCCGCTGTCACACACCCTCCAAGTACTCCAAATTGGACCGACTGAGAAGTCACCAGACAATAAAAAGCAGCACATACCATGTGGGGACACGGAGGACAAGGGAAAACCTCGGGGTTCGTGTTGGAGGACAGCTCTGTTGACTCCAGATCACAAAGGACTTTTATAGAGGAGCAGATGAGACGAAACAAGCCGTACCAGATGCTCGTTACACCTGGAACGATCCCTATTCATACTGAAGGGCCCTGAGAAAGGAACGTGACAAAGAACCCTCACACTGGAAGTGCCAGAGAGGTGCATTCTACACGATTGGGACTTACCCAGGAACCCATGGCTACGGGGTGACACGACGCGGTGCAGACGTGACAGCGTAGCATTTTTAAAAATGCAATCGTGAACTCAAAGTGATTTACTCTGGAAACTGTGTTGTCTGGGTGTGTGCACGTGAACGGAATGAAACATTGAATCTGTGCTCCTTTGATCGTGAGACTTCGCTCCTTTGACCCTGGTGACCCTGATGTACCTGTTCAGATCTTTTCAGCCCAGCCCGATCGTCGGAGATGAGCCTGGTCAGGAGGGTCGAGAACAGTGACTTGTGGTGAAAGCCTGCAGCCGTGAGTTATCCTTGGCTGGTGTGTACTGAAACATTCGTTCCCAGTATCGGTCTTGATTTATGCCCTGGCTCGGTTGTGATCAAAACTCTTGCAGCCACGCAACGCGCCGACCTGAATTTAAATGAATGGCGGAGGCCTTTATGAAAGCCCACGTAGAAAAACACACAGAAATCAGCAGATGAATCATAAAGGGCTCTGCGAGTGTGACAGCGTATGGGTGGTCAGGCTGTGACCTTAATCTGCCACCGTCAACATATACATAATTCAGCGGCGGCTGCCTGGGTGGACGGGCGGCGAATGAAAAACAGAAAGGAGCGAAATGAAGGTTGCTTGCAATAAAAGCCTGCGATGACCTGCCACTTTCAATCTCACTTGCACGGAGCTTTTAATTATTGCGATTTGCTATTTTTATTCCTGTCAGCCATTCATCGGGATAGCCGGAATGGAAGAGGACAGCAGTTTGCAATAAAACGTCCTAATGCTCACGAAATTGGCGCTTTCTTCCCCCCGCCAGTCACCGTCTCGCACGGTGTTTCCACTGCAGTGTTGCTGGTGCAAGCCTGGCTTTTCCACACGGCCCCCGAAATTCCTCTTCCCCTATCCCCCGAGGTAGGGGTCTTGAGAGGAGTAGATCCGTTAACGACTCGCGGCCCCTCCTCCCTCCTAAACATGGTAATTACTCTTACATAATCCCCCTAATCTCCTCATAGGCCGCTGCGGCAGCATGCGCTACGGAGCGGGGAAAGCATGTCGGAGCAGCCCTCTGCACTCCGGCGCGTACGGTGGGTGCGGGCGCGGCGGGGGCCCCTACACCAGTCCAGGGCGCAGCATGCAAGCTCCACAGAGCCCTGCTATCGGTCCAATTAGCAGGACTACATTACCCAGCACCCCCCGCCATCGGTGCGCCTCAGATGTGCTGGGCACAGGGTGTTTTGATGATCAGAGGGCACGCATGGCCGTCTCGAGGGGGGCGGGAATAAACCAGAACAGAAAGCAGCATTGAGAGGGCCCGGGGCGAGGGTCTAAAGAGGGGAGGGTCAGCGCCTCCGTCGGCTCTGCGTTCATCTAGCAGCGCCGCTGCTCTGCTGATGCGTCCTTACATAACACTCAACACTGCCTGGCAATGACAGCTAAAAATATCCCACTACAAGGGGATCATGACCTGTAGCGAAGCCGCCGCCGGCCACTCGTCTCGCTGTTTGCGGCCGACCTTAAATAAATACAATGCGGACCGCTGCTCGCTTTTTTTCTCTCCTCAGCCCCCATTTGGTCTTTAATCTCAGACTAATTTCGCCCCTTCAGCCAGCATCCTTTTTCATGGCCTAACCGGCAGACGAATTTAAAGCCCCAGAGGAGGGGAGCGGTGTGGCGTGGTGCCGCATCTCTCCCTCCTCACCCGTCAGAGAGTGAGTAATTATGAATGCTGAGGCGGAAAAGAGAATGTGGGAGAGGGTGCACACGCGCGCGATATGAATTATGAAAAACATCATACGCCGTTGTTCTGCACTTACGCTGTCTGTTACAATTCACAAAAAGATGATTGAAAAGAGAATTTGTGAGAAGAATAAAAGACATCTCGGATTGGTTATCTGTTGTTTGTAATGCAACAATAAAATATGACCTTTGCAGATCAGTCATATTGTCACAGTAGCAGCGTGAAGGACATTGCAACTGCAATTATAACATTTATTCACAAAATCAGACCAAACCCAGCATGCTGCGAAACAAACAAAAAACGGGATAGGTATCTATATCTAGCCATAGAGGACAGTCAGAGTATAGACAACATGACGCATGAGGCAGGCATATGCTCTGCTATGGGAAAAATCGCGGTCAAGGGCACATGAATGGGCGAGGTACACCATGTTCACAAATCAGAGTACTGTACCGTACTGACCGCACTGTTGGGTTTCCACGTCAGATGATGTGATCATGACATTAGACATGACATCATTTTTTAAAAAATTATTTGCATCAGCATGGCCAGGTAGTTAGCGGGGATCCTCAGCTGAAGTGAAAGTGACTAGTTGTCACACTCTCACTCTCATGTGAGACACCACAACCCTGAGGGAGCAGTGAAAGGCGCCCGGAGAGCAGCGTGTGGGGACGGTACATTGCTCAAGGGACTTGAACCCACAACCTTTTGATTACCGGTCTGCTTCCTTTCCCACTAAGCCACTGCTCCCTTGGTGGTCATTATTAAGAGCAGTTTCCCCACCGCACACCTATTTTTCAAAAACAATAGAGAACTTTCAGCGTACATGGATGCATCCAAAAAATGTTTTATAACCCATTGGTCTTGTTGGGTTTTCCATAACAATCGAAATTCCGATTTTCAAACTGTAGGAACTATTAACATGCACATGAACGCAGCACTACACACAAACTAACAAGTGAACACAATTGTGGTAATCAATGGAGGCCATACAAGGCAGAGTCATGGTTAAAAGTTCACGGATCGTGATCAGGTCCTGGGTGGCATGAGCATCAACTATAAAGCAAAATGACCGTGTTAGATTTATTCCACTAGAGCCATTTGCATAGCACCAATACAATGACTGCAACCAAAATGCTTGGTGTTACCTTGATTGCAGTCACTACAGTCAAATTGCACTTCTTGCTCAGAAACAATGAGCAGATTAATTTCACAGAATCATATCTCATCACAACCGTTAACTGTAGGGTGTGAGAGGGTTTTTTTTGCTGTTGTTGTTTTTTGGCTTTTTTGTAGTGTTGAGTTAATGTCTATTTTCAGTTTTCAGTCTAGTAAGAAAACCACATATGTAAATAAGCTTTTTTGTAAGACCTGCTTATTTTTTATTACCTGCATCCAATCAGAGGCTTTTATTATTGTGCCTCGGTTTTACAACCTAGAGACAAAATCTCTTCAATGAGGCAACTCAGCAATCCTCCACACATGCAGGTCGTTTTTAGACCCTGTGTGGACCTTCCATTAACATTCATCTGTGCCGACATCTCTGAGTGCAGGTGTGAAAACACCGATTGTTCAGACCATGTTTAGAGATGGTGTGAGCCTAAATTCACCACCAGCCTTTGAACGTGTCCTGGGATGCACTGAAGGGCCGCCTACTCAACTGACGTGCTGGGGGTTCAATAATCAGCAACAACAGGCCTTAGTCTGGCCTTAGTATTACTTGTGCTTTCAATCTGAGCCACTTAGCAAAGCACATGTCATGGCTGCCCACTGCTCACCAAGGGTGATGGTTAAAAGCAGAGGACACATTTCGTTTGGGGCAGTGGTGGCCTAGCGGTTAAGGAAGCGGCCCCGTAATCAGAAGGTTGCCGGTTCGAAACCCGATCTGTCAAGGTACCACTGAGCAAAGCACCGTCCCCACACACTGCTCCCCGGGCGCCTGTCATGGCTGCCCACTGCTCACTCAGGGTGATGGGTTAAATGCAGAGGACAAATTTCACTGTGTGCACCGTGTGCTGTGCTGCTGTGTATCACATGTGACAATCACTTCACTTAAAAAAAAAAAAGAAAACGTGTGCTGTGCTGCAGCGTTTCACAATCACTTCACTTTCACATACCAGATTTTCACATACATGGATTTTGCACTAATGCTTATGTGCATGCTTTCTTTTTCATAAAGAATAATGCTTTTGAATTGCTAACTATTAAGCCCCAATGAAATATTTTATCCGCTGTGTAGAGGAAGGTGCCGCTTGTGTCACCGCGCTGATGGCTGGAAGTCACCGAGTGTGTGTTCAGCCACACGTACCAGACCTCCGCAGCTCAGCCGGACGCCCTGCTTGTGGAGGTAAACAGGTTTAGCTGTCAGCTCCTTCTAGCCTCATTTATCTCATCCCAGGAAGAAGAGGGTGAGACCAGGTCACAGCACACACACACACACACACACACACACACCAAGTAGCTTCTAGCCTCCTCATACACAGTGTGTGCTTCATGACCTCCATCATTGTGAACCATATGCTTTGCCTGGCCTCCCTGGCAGCACATTGATTTTCCGGAGCCTTCTACGTTCTCACAGATGCCAACGCGATCTGCGCTAGGAACCAGTGGGATGGCGAGAACACTAAAGAGCTTAAATGGCTTAAGGCCAAGACCTCTTCAACTTTGGGCAAGAGACAACAATCCACTCCCAAACGTACATTCACCCTGAATAGTTTAGAAAAATTGCAGCGCTACTGACCGCCAGCATTACGTGAGCGATACGACTTGCAAGCGTGTCAAACAGCCCGCATGTAGACTGCAATATTATTTAAACACAACTTGCTAGCTTGTAGCCGCCAGGAACCACGTTCACCACATAAAGGCAGGGACAATGATTTTTTTTTTTTTAAATCAGGCGATCCACAGGGTGCTTTCAATTCAGCCGGCCTCCCCAGGCAAGACCCAAGCGCTGGCCGGCTCTGACGCTTCTACCTTTAACGATCCATGAAGGGAGAGGACTGGGGCTAATGAATCCTGCAGCGCCCTTGGCAGCAGGAGTTGTCAGCCATCTTTGGTAGAGGGGGGTGGGGGACGTGGTGGAGATGAGTAGCGCTGCGCTCCCAACGTGACAGCCCCCGCGGGTCCATTACAGCGGCTCAGGTAACACAATGCGACGCAGCTTTGTGCCCGGTCTCTCCCGGAAGGTGAGACCAACGATTGCTTCCGTTTCAGCCTTCCACCCCTCGTCCCCAACCCCCAGCAGCACGAACACAACGTCATAAAAATGGGGGTCACCACATAGCCGGAGAACATCATCAGTAATTACACCTTAAACGAGACAAGCGTGAGAAGTGCGGCCTCACTGGTACACTGTGTTCCGGGGCAGTTACGGAATAGATTATGGAGCTTCGGCGCGGCAAATCGCTATTCCCGTCACAGCCCCTGCATCAAGCCAACCCTGGGCTCAACCACCTAATTCTTAATGGCTGCCAGCGCAATTCACAATTTTATCTCCGTTGGTTCAAGTTGGGGAGAAAAAAGAAAGAACGGTGACATGGCTGTGCATCTCAATCACAGCACGGGTTTGTCAACCAAAGAGAACGTGCGAATTTATGGAACCATCTACCTAGAAGAAATCCAGTTCTTTATTTTCAGCACTCTCTTTAAGGCCCTTTGGGGGGTTATTGCTGGTTTTACTGGCACGCTGTACAGGAGCATCGTGGGTGCCCGCACTCCAGCACAGAATCCGTGTGGGCGCGTGGAGGACGACCAGCTTTGGAAGGCAGATGAGATAAACGCTGGTCGTGTGGGCAAAAGAAATAAAACGCTTGCGATCTGAGCTCCACTGGCCTTGAGGACAAATTGTAGGCTGCGGCGGTGCAGAAAAAAAACGTACACTGGTTCTGAATGCAGCTAATCTGTGTTGCCGATTACTGCAGCGAACATGTTAAGATGCGTGACTGGCATTAAATGTTAAATACCGCAATGCATTAACGCAAATGTTCTGGTGCTTCAGGGGGAGAAAGACACATATCTGACTTGGGTTTTCAATTTCAAATCCCATCGCAAAGCACGATTGTGACAAAGACCATTGTTTGGGTAGCGTTGGTCCCTTTTTTGTACCACAATCATTAGTGACATTATAAAAAGTATTAGTCCATGATGAAACACAATGCAAAGTTTCTGTTAAGACAATACCTTGTGGTGGCACCTCCTTATGGTGGTGAAAAGCAGAGATATTAGCTAGTTGGCCAATTATCAGCCATAATGATGATTTTTTCCCCCTTGTTGTTTTCCTGGTTACCTAGTAACAGTAAAACTGGCAATTTACAAATGATCTATTGTGATTATGGTGAGGTCCGTACTAGTCTGTAATTTTTTTAAAATCATATCTATTCTCTAGAATGCTAGTTTTTCGTGGCTTTAAAATATTTGTAATATTTTGTGTTCTTCACCAAACCAGTGTACATAATTACATTTGCTAAAATCCTTCCCTTGCATTATAACAGCCGTTTTATGTGGATTTATCGTTGTACATCGAGAAATACACAAAAACCTGAATGAAGCACATGAGCTCTTTCTGTGGTTTCGTACCAAGCATTCAGCAGCTGCACGTCTGCCGTAAGAAGAGGAGCATAAGGAAGGTCAGGGGTGGCAAGGTGATGTGTCGGTTCCAACTTGCAAAGCTGTGGTTGTATTTACAGACCAAACATTTACAGCTTCAAATAATGTCACTCATTTGGACTGTGATGATAAGGTACAGTGAACATTTTATATGTTTACCTGCTTCCTTTTTTTTAATGGTAACAAGTCAATAGGAGTGGATGGTGGCGTCTGGACAAATGGTTTAAAACATTTTCCACTTTAATGAACATTAAAGGAGCACCGTCATCGGGCGTGTGTGCATGTGAGAGAGAAAGCTTCCCTTTTCCACCTCTCAAACACAGACGAATCTAGCGGTGATTTGGAAAAAGTAGGTCGCCCACCTCAGCCAGGAATTATGCAACGTAGGAAAAATGTGCCCCTGGTCAGAGCTGAGTTCTGGGAGTAGATGGTCCCCTGGTTCAGAGCGTCTGACGTTCACCGAGAAGCAGAGACCACAATGAAAACGGAGACAAGGACCCGCTAATGACCGCCTGTGTTTTTCGCATTGTGGGAAAAAGCGATCAGTCTGTGCCACAGCACACAAGCCTTGGAATTAGAAGGCTGGCAAATTAAATGGATCTGTGCCATGTGTTATACGCTTGTGTCTCATAGGTGACTGTAAATCTTGAGCCAAGATTGCAACAGCACAATGACAAGTGGGTCTCTGCACCATTCCCATGGCAACCGGTCACATGGCTTCTGAGAAATGCCAGCGTGGAGCCAGTGTTATTTCATTAATAGCAGGCAGCACTCGCTCCCTTTCTCTGCCTTGCGATTTTTCTGCAAAAACCTGTGGGAAAGAGCCAGGCACGAAAGAGGCCATCGCAATTGAGAATTTATTACTGGAACAATATGCATTAACATTATATATAAAAACATACGCAAACACGGATCATTGTTGGCTTGTTTGTGTGTGTTTATGAAGTGTTTTTGTTGTCCTTTTTTTTGCATATTCAGTATATGCAAATCAATTCAGATGAATCTGATTGAAGTACAGGGGAAAAAGTGAAATTTAATGGATTTATCAGGCCAGACTGGTCCATGCGAGTGTAGGACAACAGGTTTACATGCTCGCCAATGAAATTAACTCTTCAATTGATGAGTCATTTTCTGATTATGGCACTCCGAAAACTAATAAATGTCGCTCCTCTCAAGGGCCAAGGCTAAGTAGCACTGAGCCATAAGGATAAATCGCCTAATGGGTTATTGCGCTTGTCAAACGGAGTGATTACCGCTCTCTGTTTTTACCAGACTGGAATCGTTTTCATGTGATTGGAAGTAATTCCGTCAAACGATCTTGTCTTGGTCTTGGGTACAATGGGGTCATATTACTTGCTTGTCACACTACATCCTTCAATAAATAAATTTGAATATCCTGCTTACTAGCTGTACCTTGGGACAAACGTTTTTGGCGGCTGGGATCAGAAAAACAATTTCACTCCTTCAAGGAACGGCTCAGCCACTCTCAGATTGTTTTCAGCCATCTATCATGCGCCACTGACAGCTGCAGTGTTGAGAAATGTTGAAATGCTGTGCCATGGGCGGTGTAGCGGGCATTCAAAACAGCTCTGAGTCGCTTCTATTTGCATTTCTTCAAAACCAGCGTTGTTGTAGTCGTGTATTAAATAAAAGCATGCATGCAATGTGACTTTTGAGGCGTTTTCGCAGCAATGTTCTTGCCATTTTCCACTGCTAATCCGACTAATGGGATCAAACAATTCCGCAGATGCTGAACGTGATCACACTCTGGCGTTAATCACACACAGCCTCCATCAACATGCTGGACTCGGCAAATTTAATAACCTTCAGGGGACTGTGGTTTGTGTGAATATGATTAGCGTCGCAGAACCCAAAGTACAATTGTGTGCACAGTGACACAAAGGCCCGCGGGTCTCACTGTGTGTCTCTGTGCTGTGCCACAGCCGCCCCGCTCCCCTGATATGTTTAATAGACGGGTGGCATATGTGATAGTGAGGGAGAAATCTATCTTAGTGTCATCGTACCCACAGCTGCGATTTGCTCATTACTGCGTGGCACACACACACACACACGTATATAGACTGCCCCAGTAGACTGGCTTTGATAACAATGCAGGCTTGACACGGTTGCCATACCAACAGGGCCGCACAAAGACAAGTAGCATAACATGGTGGCAAGCTATATTACATCTACATCTGCTAAACCACGAGGGGCTGTGGGTTCCTTCTAGCACCATTTCGTTGTGAATGAAAGACCGCGTTTAGAGAAATACATGTGTTTGTTAGCGGGTGGGCAACAAAATGATGGCACATTTTTAAAAAAATTGTAAAAAAATTCCCTCCAAAGCCTCCCCCCAGTCGGGCTGATCTTTAAACAGCACCGTGCGTTGGACTTGAGCTCGCTGCTTTTTCATCTCTGCCGTGAGCGAGGAGGCAGGCTTTTTTCCCCCGTATGCCTCATCAGTATTTAGGTCATCGCTTTTTTTTGTGTGTGTGTGTGTTTTTTGGAGAGGGGAAGGAGAGTCTGGCTGCATCCCTCACTGTCGGTTTGTTTTCCAGCAGGCGCTCAGGGCTCTGTCAGCTCCTCTCTCCTGCAGTCTCAGTTGGAGCCGCCCGGCATTTCATCAGCTGCCTCAGAACGGCGGTAGCCGACGTCCATCATAGCAACCCCGAGACGCTCAGAACACAAGTCTCGCGTTAAAGGAACAGGGCCGCATTTTACATGGCTTTCATATTGCAATATCGAACCAAACGTGACATACAAATATGCAAATATGAAATATGACATGGATACAACACCCCAAAAATTCTGTGTGTAGACCCTAGAAATAGCCTATATGAATAACTATATGAATATACCAACAATGCCTTTTCTCATTAATTACAATTTACTAACAAATACAAAACGTACTAGCTCCACTGGACACGTCACATGATCTTGAATGGTTTCGGATTCTAGTAAAACGCACCGCTTTAATCCGACTGAGTAGCTGAAAAGCATTTTTCCACGTCTCAGCAGCCATCAGTGGGCAAATCAATAATTGTAATCAGTCGCTGATAATTGTCCCTCCCTCCTCCAGCCCGCCCCTGCAGTTTAAATGTGGAGGGACGGGGCCTTGACCACAGAGATGGCGGCTAATCCATCGTGTAGTACAAGGAACCCGGGAGCCTTCAAGGCAAACCGTTTTAAACACAGCACACAGATATGCTTCAAATCCAGCTTTGATTGAGATATAAACCCGAACCCCCCACCACCCCGACACGTTGAGCCGCCTGATAGTCAGGCTATTTTTATCCCCCGTGCTGCGTCTTGGGTGACATTTTTCGCTCTGGGGGATTTGCGTTTCCCTCCTATCTCCATTTACACTTAAAGACAAGAAGCAGGAGGTGAAACGAGTGCCTCTCAGAATGGAGGATAGTAATACTGTACATGCATGTAAGGGTGTCTGGGTAGAGGGGCGTCAACTCTGGAAAATGCAATGTTTGTCACATCACGAGCTTTCCGAGTATTCTTCAAATTATCCCCGTCTAATTATCCAAATGTAGCATCTCCACGAAAATCCCAACCACGGTCGCGTGACTTAGTCCATGGCCGTCGGAAGAAGCTGTTGAGCATTGGAGGAAGCTGTGGCCAGAGCCTTCTGTACACAGCGGGGCAATCCGCGAGAGGGTACGTACGGGGAGGGCCCGCCCCCCCCCCGTGGACCGCCGCCACCGTCTCCAGACTCCTGCCAGAGGCTCCTCTTTTCCTGAAAACCAAGCCCGGCCATATACGGCTTGGACAATGGGCCTGCCAAGGAGACGGGGAGAAAAGAGTAGCTAAACAAAGCGGCCCGCGCTCTCGCTCCCTTTTCAGGCATGAGATTTGGTGTCGATATGGAGGCGACGGGGTTCTACACCTCGCACGGATAAACAGCGCGGGCTCCCCGGGCTCCTCGGCCGCCCCGAGATTCCAGGCATTTTTCGAGGGCAGGCGTGTAAACAACACGCAGAGGCCCGGGCTCCGGGGGCCGAGCGGCTGAGCGGTGCCCCGCCTCGACGCCTGAAACACACCACCTTGTGTGTGTGTGCCCGCGCCTGTCGCTTCGCGGCGTCTCTCTCTCTCTCTCTCTCTCTCTCTCCCTCCCTCACTCTCCCTGGCAGTTTGCAAGACAACAGGTACTTGCTCGCCCCGGTGCCAATGGCCAGGCAGTAAAAATGTTTGCTTTATGGCGCCTTTCGCTGCGGAAGAGCAATGCATCATTGATTTAATGAATTCGGATTCCAGAGCCTTGGGTTGAGAACCTTCACTTCTTGCCGGGGAACCACAGGAGCCACATTTTTCCATTAACTGGTCCATTTTTCAGCTGCCTCGTTTTGAGCAAGAACACTCAGATCAATGCTAACGCCCCCCTTCTTAAGAATAGAAGACCGGGGAGAACATAGCTGGGGTAATAATAAAAAAATAAAAAAAGAGTGAAAGAAAGACAGATGCAAGGAGGGGACAAAAATAGTGGAGCCCTCGGCGTTTTTATGGAAACAGAGCCCCCAAATGGTAACCTACTAAAGTGCAGAGCTTCCTGTACACAAAAGCTCTGGTCTAACTGCAGAATGCAAGCGTGGCGTGTCTTCACCTCTGAGTCCAAATAACCTTCTCGCCGTGTCGCAAGTCCGCCTCGGGAGGGGAGGGAAAAGTCACTTTCAGCTCGACAATTTGGATCAATTTGTGTAAAAATAGAAAGGGGTTGGGTGCAAGGAGTGGATCCGCATTAGTGGGGCTTAATTTCACCGGGAGGAATCTGTTTCGTGTCTCAACAGGTACACCTAGTGGCGGAAGAATCAAGGAAGGGTGACGTGGCGCGCCACCAAGTGGTCGAGAGCGCAATGTCACTTTGTGACACAGACGAGAGGAAAATCTGTCATTACACACCGTTAACAGAATGAAAAAGAATAAATTACATTTACTAATATCAAAATCTATTCATTTATAGTTCTATTCCTAACTATTTTTGTCATGTTACATCATTAAATATGTTTAAATTGACAACAATATTGGTCCAACTTCACCCGGCTCCAGGTTTTTTTTTCATTAAATATGACATTATAACGATAAAGTTCTGAAAGTTTTAATGATAATGACGGAGCAGACAACAGTAACAACAAATTCTTTTCTTCTTCACTGTGCTCAGGTTTTCATGCAACTAACCATTAATTATTGAATAAAATTACTGTCCAATGCTCAGAGTTGGGTGAGGACTTGTTCCTCATTTAATTTCATATTTATATATTGCACTTTACCCAGGTCTGGGTTTCACCTCCTCACTTGCATTTCTTACACCCTGAGCAGACCCCACCCGATGAAACATAAACAGGCTGCTACTTCCTTCAGCCGCTTCCTTAAAGAAGGAACCAGACGAGATGCATGTGAGAGACAGCAAAGCGTGGAGGAGAGCGGGGTAAGATGTCAACTTCTTTACTCTCGCCTTGCTTTGTTCTTTTCGGCCCATTTGCCTGCTTTTTAACCCGACCGATGTGATCAGAGCTTCCAAGTTTTCACAACTCTGTGTGATTGTGCGGAAACATCAGAGTCTGTCTTTGTCTTTGTTGTCTTTGGCTATTAAACTGGCCATAAAACTGCCAAATCGTGTACTCCGTGATTAAGAAATATGTAAAGTTTATGAACATTTGCCGTATGCACTGCTGTGTGGTTCAGCCACAAGACACAGTAAATGGGAAAGTCTGTCACTCTCATGTCATCAGTAACTGATTTGGGTTTTACAAGAGCCTGAAGGTCTGAAATCTGACTTTTTTTTTTTGTTTTCTATCTGAGAAAAAAGTTTTAATCAGACGTAAGATGTAAACAAGTCTGAGATTACGCTTGAGCGCCAGGTACAAAATAATTGCACTAAGGCGATTAAACAAGTTCTGATAAGGATCTTCAGAGCAAAAGAATAATGGTTGAGTCACCTGCAGTATTGCACTCCCACCACTAGATGCCAGTCTAACAGCTGGACAACAGTCGCTCAAGTCATCAGGGCAATATCACTATTTAAACAGTTTTGTAGGCCGATTTCTCACACGATTTCTCTATACGTTTTGCATTCTCTTAGCTGTATGTGATATTGCAAATTATTAAGAAAAAGAAGCATTTGCATTAAGCAAATTACACGGTACGTGACGTACAGAAGCACATGCAGAACTCACTCGTAATGCCATGCTCTGTAGATGGCTGTGCATCTTAATCGTGCTGAGAGACCCACGACCAGCTCAGACAATTGTTCACCAAATTACCAAGAATGTGATTACCACCCTCTCCAGCACAGGGCTTCCGGCAGATTCCAGCGTAATCACGCGGGTTAAAAAATGGAAGCAAATTCATACGGTCAGGGCTAATGACAAGAAATTCAGCGACAGACGGGTGGATGTCCACAGACTAAAAAATTAAGCGTGAATTAGGATGAAGTGCACCACTAACTCACACACACACACACACACACACACACACACACACACACACACACACGCATCTGCTGTCCATCACACCAAGGGACACACAGGCCGACTAATTTTAAGCACGAGACGCCCAGCAAGTCCATTGTGCCTGTCACTCCGGTTGCACCCTGAGCTATGCCAAACATGTTGAGCAGCGGGGATTTAACTTGGTCTTAGCAGGGCTGTTACCATTAGGTTCTCTCAGAAACGGCTTAAACCAACCTGACCAGCAGGGCATCTGCAGAAAAGTTACAACAACTGCTGACAGCCCTGCTCCTCAGCAGGGGATGGGATTATCAGCAGAAACAACTCAATACCAAACACAGGAGGGATAAGGGTAAGAGGGTCTCTTTTTTTTTATCGGTTCTTCATCGTTACCCGGGAGACTTTGTACTCGCAGCACCGGGCGTTTTAGGATTTGTTTAAGGTGAGTCTCTTGGGGACGTTTTCCCGTAAACTGCAATGATATAAACGGCTGGTGTGATTATACTGCTTTTCAGTATTTAGTTGTTAAAAGTGCTTGAGTTCAGTGTTTCAGAGAACTGTTCTGTGTTTCTTGTGTTTGTGGGATTTTTTCATTGTCTATATTAGGATAGGGTATAGTTTTGGTCATTTTGGTCAATTTTAAAAAAGAACAAACTACAGATCTGCTCATTAAACATATGTGCCTTGTTCCAGTTTATTTTTGCCCCCCTCAAATTTTTATTTATGAAAAGGGACACCCATAATCTGCTATCTGACCCAGGGATCTTATCTGAAAATAGAAGGGCAGCAAAATGTCCCCCTAAAAATATGTTATATTAGCGGAAAACGGCACATAAAATTGGAGGATGTGGTAAAAATAATCATCACATTGTGCACCAATGGATCCGAACTGCACCTCGTTTTGGAACAGCACCTCCATGCATTTCCCAATTCCCATGACCTCCTGTACAGCCCTACACCCCTGGTCTCAGCTGACCTGCTGACCCACACTCACCTTATTCTCAGACCTTCAGTCTGATCAGTGCAGCACATGTCACGTCAGCGCACAGAAACGCCACAGGTCATTGACAGCACTCGGGGGTCCACTCACATGCTATAAATTAGTACAAGTTTGACCAATCCGCTTACCTTAGAAGAATCCCACACTCAACTCATTTAACCAGATAAGTCAAAAAGTGACACCAAGTCCTCCACTTAAAGCATCTTCTGGTCTTCTGAACCAGTAAATAAATAAGGATATGAGATTTAGAGTGCAGCCATATTCGTATGGCTTTCAGCACCAGAAATATCAATGAGCCTTTTCTGTTCTGCTATACAAATAAGCATATATCCAAAATACGCCGCTCAATACCCATTATTATATCTTTTCTTGGAACAACACTGAAGATATGAGACTTTGATACAGTCTAAAGCATCAGTGTAACACTATAATGAACAGTGTATGCTGTCCCCTCAAAATAACTAGACAAGCACCCATAAACGTCTTAACTGCTCACAGCAAATGTGAGAACACCCGTAAGTACTAATTGCATCACAATCTTCACTGTAATGGAGCAACTGAATGACACAGCACAAGTAATGTACATCCACTGGTGCTAATGGAGATGTAATGTCACAGGTCAGGGTGACTTTCACGCACAGTACAGAAAATGTATTCTTCTGAACCATTGGCTGCAAGATGCCGCTTTCCTGAGGACAGATGGGAGTCGGCCGTCCTCTTCATCGTGATGTGTTTTGTTGGGAGTTATATTAGATACCCACCGTGCCAAATAATGCTAATAGACCGTTTTAGATGATGATGGCACCAGGGCTCTCTAAGTGCCACCTCTGCACAAGTGAGGAGTTTTTATTTAACAGCGGGAACAAGTGCGGCCAGTAGCCCGTGTGTCTTGGGTTACTCCTCCTCGAAGCGAGGTCTTGAACCTTTGGAAACACAGAGGACTTGCAGATGAACATAGTCGGCGGTGTTCCCCTCTTGCCGTGCGGTGTCAGCTGCCTGCTGCTATTCAATGGGCCTCTGCAGCTATGAGGGGAATCCTGCAGGAACACACCAGTGACCACAGAATTGCATTCATGTAGCATAGCTGGGACAAGCGTGCTTCCAGAGACCTTCAAAAGGGGCGAATGTGCCACGAAAGAACACGTCTTAAAATAGCCACGTATGAAAGCTTTAGATCATTTTGACACGGTGGGACAGAGGACATTACAAGGTGAACAGATCAGCTCAAAAAACTTTACCTTATGACACCATTACTCCCCACATGCCACCTCTCTTAGCAATTTCATCCACGGGGGCTCGTGCTGTAATAACAGCAAATCCAATTGTCGAGCCACTGACCTGTTCCATCATTCTGCGACCTCTGAGGAGATCAAACGGACAGACAACATCAAAAGCAATAACATTTAGCCCATAACACATAGCTATTTATTTCTATTTATATATATTGTCATCTGTTTAACATTAACTTTAAGCAGCTCAGGCCCTGAAACAACAAAAAAAATTCCCACAGTTCTTTACATACAAAATATATACTAATATATACACACCGCTGGTTTAATTTTTTTCATTTTATTTTGCACATTGATCTAGAATAGAAATCTGCTGTGAAGACCATGTGCATGGCTGGTTATATTTGGCAGGGAGGATGAAACAGGCAACTGGGACACTGCCAGGAACACCTGACAAACTGACAGGAACATCTGATTCCAACCATTCCAACTCAACCTCCACACTAAAACATTACAATTCCAACGGATTTAATCATTTTAGACACAATTTTTCACCATCACTATTATGGGTGAGCTAATCTAAACGATTATTTAGCAAATTAAATGAATATGAGCACCAATGTGATTTTGTTGCTGAAGTCTTGAGGCAAGGCAAAATTATACCTTGGATACATTACATACATTTTTATACAGACACGAAAAAATGAACAATCTCTTGAAAAATGTTGGACTGTCAACTGATGCAAGAAAAATGTATTAATTGTGATTACAATTTAATTGATTAATTGTGATTAATTCTTAAGAGCTGCAGCTGTGTGTCTCCATTTAGAAAATAGCGTAAATTTAAAAAAGTCATCTGAATTGATCATAAAGCTCCTTCACCGACTGTATTAATCTTTATGTAGGGATTGTCTCTGGCTAGGGATAAAATTTCATAGTTCAGACCTTACACAGGAAGTCAACATACGTCACTGCGTTGATTGCATTAATTAGTTATAAATGAATTGCATCTATTTATTTTGACAGCCCTGTTTGTAATATAATTTATTATCAAACCAGCTGTTGTTCTATTTATCTATTACTATTTTAAGGCATTACATTACTGTAAAGGACTGAACAACAGGATAGCAGAATGCCGGCGGGTCTGACTGCTTCCGATGCGTCAGATTTCTGTCCGTTTATTAATACCACAGTAACAACTGAATATTACAAAATATGAGTTTCTAGTCAAAATAGCGGTTTAGCTGTGGACTTCTGCAGTGTTGTGACTCAGGGCCATTCCGAATATCCCTAAGTGATTGTGACTAACAGCCTGCTGAGTGAATTCCCGACTGGGGGGGTGAGTCCAAAGGCCACAGCAGCTTTTGCATGGCCGACTGGTGGCTGCCGGTCAGAAGCCCGCCGCTCACACTGCAACGTTTCCAGCCCGCACAATAGCGACAAATGGCCAGACTGTGCCCCACATAGATGGCACGTCACTCTTTTGTTGTACGTTGCCTAACAAAGCGATCGCGGGGCGTTGCTCCGGCTGTGCCACCACATTGGGCCCCTCGTGCAGTGCTCCACCTCATTTTATAACCACTGGCAAAGCTCAGTACGGGCAGCCTTTTAACACGCCGGACCATTAGCAGCTTCAAAAAGCCTGGAGTGCTTCCACGCGGTCGTGACGGCGAAGTGAAGCTCCGTAGCACGACGGAGGGGACCGAATAAATGTCACACTTCTATTTGCAACTGGACATGTGCCTGTCGGCAGCTACTGTTTGACTTAGCAGCAGGTACGTCCGTTCATAATGCATTCGTGTCTGTCAGTCCTATGCAGCTGTTCTGTGAGAAGATAATAAGGGCCATGTTTGCACGTGTTCAATATTTACCAAACGGCAGTCTTTTATTTCACTGAGTTTATTGATTCTGTTTAAAAGATGGGCCAAACACACACACACACACATATCAATATGCACAGTATATGCGTCTCTGTAGCTTTCACATGATACATAATATGCAAATAATTGACTGGCGCAAAGTATGCTGAGATGCACGAACAAGACAAAGTAGGTACTTGAGGAAGTAGGCGAGCAGGTTCAACTTCTGGAAACCTACCCTGGATCATGCAGCAGAGGTAAGCAGAGGTACACTTCTGGGCAATGGCTTTGCGGACTGCACTGGTTTAGATTTGTGCAAATAATGCATTGATTAAGTATGTAATAATAAGCGACGTTAAAAAAGATTGTTAGTTCGGATTGCAAACAAATATGTTGGGTTGTACGGCAATCATGAAAATACCTTAAGCTAGAACTTTCTAAGGATAATACTTCAGTAAAATAATTTTCAGGAAAGCTCTTTCATTTTGGAACTTAACTGAAACTGTCGTAGTATTATAGCATTCTTACGAGCAACATCAACATCATCTTTTCACCTGTAAGACCTGTTGATATTGACAGCGGAGCCACGACAGTGTCCACATGGCCCTACTATTTCCAGCCCCATCAGTGATGATGTGACTTTGGCCGCCAGCTTTTAACCCTGATTTATGAGGCTTTGCTGCGAGAACAGACGAGTGTCGGACGGAGATGAATGCCTGGACAATAAGAGACTGCGATAACAGTAAAATCCCGTTTTATGGTATGCACTCACACGGGTTCATGAATATTTAACTCAAATTCCTGTCAGTTTAATTCCTTACTGTAGACTCCACTTGGTCTTCCTGCAGATGAATGAATTAATAATTGGGCCCTAAATGAGTCCTAATATGTTGTATTTATTAAAATAAATAATTTAATGTAGGCTTTGTAATATATCTCAGAATTCATCAGTGCAGTTTCTTCAGGGTCCTGATATTATGCATGGGACAGTTCGTCATCTAGAACATTTTCTTATTTTGTGTAATTTGGTACAATTTGGCCCCACAGAAGCTGTGTAATTTTAGCAGATGACGAACACTGTGTATTTGTGGCAAGCTGACCTGTGTTTAACCATGAATGATGGCAAAATTACACAAGGAGTAGGAAGAGCTCAAGAGAATGAGCACGATTATAGTTATCTTGACATCGGCACAGCCGGTACTACAGAACCACGTCAAGATTTCAGAAATGTCACTCAGGGGTCACAGTCAGATAAGCCACGGCACCCTGTGAGTCGCCAGCTCAATGATATATAGTTTGCCCATGGAACGCCAGGGTGGGGATGCCAACACCATCATCCCTCATTCATCCCATCCTTGGACAGACCTCACACATGGTCCCTTTTATTGCACATGCCACCGGTCTTGGCACCCAAATAACTCAGCGCCCGCTTTTTGCATTGAAGCATTGTTGTAAACTTATCGTCGGCTGCCATAACAAGGCACGTGTCGTCAGCCCCCCGTAAATTGTAAGGACAAAAGATGATGGCCGACTGCCGAATGGTTTTTAAGATGGAGAAAACGAGACAAGATGCTTAAGATGTTCTTCAAATAAGTCTAACAACTTTGTGAAAACGGTTTTATTGGGTGGTATTTCTCAGTGAGGGGCTATTTGCCATAAATTGCAAAACCCCTCCCTTTGTAACATTTAGACGATGTGAATTATTTATCAGGCCATCGGCTAATTCCTGGAGCCGTGTCATTCACACAAGTGGTTTTTCTTGTCAGGAACCCACTGAAGAACACGGCTGTTGAGCTATGGGCAGTGGAAATGCGCAGGGGTTGTCTGCAGCAACACTAATTTCTATTACTTAACTAAACCTAATTTAAACATGCGTCTGGTGGGTAAATGCAACAACACAATAAAACAACCTATATATAACGCAACTACATCAAACTGTCACAGAGCTCTCTTACGGCACTGTCGTGTCATTATCTCATAAAACAATATAGACGGCAATTGTAATTGTTACTAGCATGACAAAATCTAAATAGATTTCACACACATTGCAGTGAGAATTCCTGAAATGGTTTAAAATGTGGAAGATGTATTCAAAAAGAACTTTCTTTGCATTCAGCTTTTTACAGTGCAGTTTCCTTCTCATATAGGTACGACAGCAGTCTCCCATTAAAGTCATTAATATTCATATTTTGTGACCAAAGCCTAGGTCGGCTTTAGTCCTTTACGTAGTAACTATAAATGTTTTTATGAAGCTACATTATAATAGGATAATTTTACGACGCTGTGAATTGCATTGTGCTTTGCAGATGCTCTGTAATTCTGGTATTCGGGGCATATTCACTTTATTCTCGTTTTAATTCCAGCCACCCACACAATGTGTGTGCACAACTCTGTCTTTTAATCACGGCAACTATAAGTACAACAGTAACGTATTTGTGCACTGAATTTCCTTCGCGTTGCCCTTTTAAGAGGCTCTTCGCCCAGCTACTTCCGCAACAGCCCCACCCATCACTGCCAGCTGCCAGCATGCCTTTGGTCCTCATTACACACGCCGCCTAAATCACGGCACGTGGTGGTTCTTGTTTGTGTTGCCACCCACGTTTGCATCCGGCACATCTAGGGACGTTTGATGTTCCTTGCCGCCTTCGAAGCATGTGCTTCGGTCACCTTATCATCTCTGTCCGACGTTGCCGTAATAAAAATCTCATTAGAGTAATAGACCTGAAAATGCACTCATTAAAAGTTAATTATATTTGCCTGACGATGACAGTACATTTACGGCAGGAAAAATACACGGATTTAGAACAGTCAGTGTTTTGACTGGGCTTTGTCGAAAAGAGAGAGCGAGAGAGAGTTAAAAAAAAAAAAATGAGGGGGTGGGCTGCTTGTATATTCGTACAAATGTCTGATTCTGACAAATATCACATTTGAAACGGCAAACCCCACACCAAAAACCAGTGGGAATGTCAACACTCCGCCTCTGTGAGCTGCTCAAGAAGAACTAATCGTTAAAGAATTGAGCTCATTAATTATTGGCATCGTTACGTCTGAAATGACGGCGCGATGGAAAGTCGTTGCTCATCAATCTTCCGTTATTTCACAAAGTACGAAAGCATTCTGTTCACGTGTAGTCGCCGCTTCGTTGATTTTCCGGCCTAAATGACGGTGTGAAGGGTCGGAGGCGTTTTTAAAGTAAACACAAATCAATCATGGCCGTTTCTTTTAAAAAGAAACTTTTACCTTCCTCACCGCCATTAGCGGCGTCGTTTTATGCAAGATTAGGCGCGCAATCGTGTGCTAAAGAGGCGCGCTGCTAATGAAAGCGACTGCGCCAGTGGGACGCCATGCGTGTTAACGTTGTTCGGCGAGACATGGGGGCAGTGGTGGCCTAGCGGTTAAGGAAGCGGCCTCGTAATCAGAAGGTTGCCGGTTCGAATCCCGACCCGCCAAGGTGCCACTGAGATGCCACCGAGCAAAGCACCGTCCCCACACGCTGCTCCCCGGGCGCCGGTCATGGCTGCCCACTGCTCACTCAGGGTGATGGGTTAAATGCAGAGGACAAATTTCACTATGTGCACCGTGTGCTGTGCTGCTGTGTATCACATGTGACAATCACTTCACTTTCTTCTTCTTCACATGGCGCACGTTGCCGCCACATTGGCGATTGGGCCAAACGTCATGCTCGCCAGAGATGAGTGTAGACGAGGCCAGGGGTGAAAACGAATGCAAGTAAATAATAAAAGTAATTTTTTTGAAGGTTCGCCAGTGGAACGTTCGAGCTCTTCCCGTCAATCAGAGCGACGGCCGTCGGCCCGCAGCTTAGCTCTGCTCGGCCATTAGGACGAAACACGCGCACACGGAGGGAGGAAGAAGGCTACGCTCCTTATCTGTCACTTCCAGCAGGCATCGGCGGCTGTTTTTTTTTTTCTGTTTTAAAGTCTTTGCTCTGAATGACAAGAGCATCAGACATTTCCTGACATGACAGGACTAACCGGCTGATCTCGGATGTCTGCACATGTTAAATGAGATGTCTGAAGGAGCGACTTTCGGCAAGAATCATTTTAAAGCGCCACTGTCCATGTAGACGATATCAACGAAAAAGCCAGATTCATCCCCCCAGGTCAACCTTTTGGTAGATATATAATCCGCAGTCTACACTATCTGCTGTTCTTGAGGATCCCATTAAAAATGTGACATGGTCTGAATAGGATTTTTTTTTTTATGAAAAACTTTATTTATAAGTCAGAATGGAAACCGTTGATTTAAAGATTCAGTTTTGTCCATTTTTTCCACCAAAAGACTTGTCAGATGCTTCTTAGATGTTCATCTAAGGTGTTAAACTGCTGAATCGGTGCAGCAGTCTAGCTGCGGGGGTCTGCAGATCGCCCCACACTACAACAGGCCAAAATTGGATTTTTCGAATTCCCACAGCATGATCTGTTGACAGAGCGAAGACCGTAAGAGCTCTTCACAGAACTGGGCTAAGCTGGGGAATTTGTTGCAGCTTCAGATTAAGCACAGGCAGCCCAAAGGCACAGCATCAGAATAATTATTTTTCTTCAGGTTGTTATATTAAGGTTATGGTGAGAGTGAAGTGATTGTCATTGCGATACACAGCAACACGGTGACACGACGAAATGAGTCCGCTGCTTTTAACCCATCACCCTCGGCGAGCAGTGGGCAGCCGTGACAGGCGCCCGGGGAGCAGCGTGTGGGGACGGTGCTTTGCTCGGTGCCACCTCAGTGGCACCTTGGCGGATCGGGATTTTGAATTGGTAACCTTCTGATTACGGGGGCGCTTCCTTACCCGCTAGGCCGTTAGTTTTGGATCCACTGCGCGCGGCACAGTAAACGTCAGCCTGAACTTCTCCGCAAAGCACAGAGGTGGAGTAATATTTAAGACGGCCCCATGAAACACCCGTGCCACCATGTTGCTATGGGGCTCTCCATTAAGACCAATCGGCAGCAGGGGGGGCAGGGAGGAGAGGGGGCTTTGAATGAGCCTCACTCGAAAGATTGACAGAAAAGGGATCAATGCCACGGCGGCTCCTCTCTGCCCAGTAGCCTCATCATTATTCCCGGGTTCAAGCTGCTCGCCGCCTATGAATAGTCAATAACAACTAGCCGAGCAGGAAATGAGGTGCTGGGGGAGCCGCCTTGACGCATGATGGGAGGTGCGAGTGCTGAAAGAGCCGCGCTCTCGATTCAGGTGGAGGGGCGCTGCTGCTGCTCCCCGTCTCAGTCCGTCTCGCGTCTCACGTGGAAGTCCTTCCTCTGCCTGTGGAAAGAGATGTTTCTTTTTTTTTTTTGTGGTTGATGGAAGTTCATGCTTCAGAAACACTTTTTCAGAAGTCACTCGGACGACGCACCCTCGGGACGTGTAGGATCATGCAGATTACGTCGGATCACCAGTTCTGCTCTCCAACTCTCGCAGGACTTTCCAGCACCTGCAGCCAAACCCTCCAGTGAGCCGAAGGCACTCTGGGGCAGCGAGGAGGATGTTCCTGTGGGCTGGCGCCAAAGGGGCACCACAAAATGAAAAAAGGTACCCTGCTGACAGTCAGAGCGCAGTTTGAAGGTGGAAGTTCACAGCATTTTGATTATGGTTATTGTATTATTATTCCTTAGGTGAGACTAATTTAGACTTTAGAGGTTTGTCAAGTAATCAATGAGCCATTTTGCCCTGTTTACAATAATTAATTATTATTACATACATGCACATAAATAATTAAGGTTGAACCTATTATAATCAAAGGTGTTCACAAATGCTTCTAGATACTCATAAATGCCTGGTTTATGGATAAAAAGCAGTGCTGATTCTGAGTAAATGTTAAAAAGTTTTTTGTGCATCATTTTGTGTGTATTTTTGTATGTGTGGATCAGGACGATTTATCAAAAAATCCGAGATTATGACGTCCTGGACAAAAGGAAGACGGTGACTGCGCTGAAAGCAGGGGAGGACAGGGCTATACTCCTAGGCCTCAGCATGATTCTCATCTCAGTCATGATGTACTTTGTCTTGGGCATCACAATTTTGCGCTCCTACTCAGACAGGTACAGTACAACTCCTGGTAATGCCACTAAAATGTACATGATATGTCACTGCAATATACAAACACAAGAATGCATCAATGCTGCTTCATGTCATTATAATAAACGGAGAAGTTTCACAGATATAATATCATACCTAATATTAGACTTCATAATCATCTTAAAAGATTAAAGCAATTCTATTAATATTAACATGCAGATGCTCCCCCAGCACGTTTTTTATATTTTGAGTTTTGAACAGGCTAATTATTCATAACAGGCATGGAAACACAAACCTGGGTATTAGTTGGTTGTTGTTTTTTGCCACTTCTTCAGGCTTATTTATTATAATAAACCTGTTATTAAATAAAATAATTGCAAAATTGAACTCAGGAATATATTGCCTGGTATTTAGATTTTGTGGCTAGTCCCCATCTCTGCCGTCATTTCTCAGGACCAGGAAAGATCAACAAAGACTAGACACTCAACACATTTTGGCACATAAGCTGCGCTTGAATGCAACTGCTGTGCAAGGAGATGAAATTAGAACCGGCATTGTCGAGCACGGCCAAATAATGCTGACCCCTGGCTGACATTAGTAGGATAAATGCTGGTCCCAGTGGTCATCGACGATCATCAAAAATAGCAAGAATCGCCGTGTTGCGGTTTGTCTCAAAATATCCTGCGCTTCAACCCCTCAGTAAAATTGATGTCAATAAAACAATATCTTGGACAGCATGTCCTATCAAGTTCCAGAAAGCCTTTGATTACAGCTGCAGTGTCATTTGATAACATTTTGCTCTCTGCCGGTTTCGGATGAAGTGTCTGGACCGAGGAGTCCAGCTGCACCGTGCTCAACTCCACCATCGTGGCGGAGGTGAACTGCACCTACAGCTGCGGCTCTGAGTGCTGGAAGAGCTCCAGGTACCCCTGCCTGCAGGTGTACGTCAGCCTCAATGCATCGGGGAGGGTGCTGCGCCTGTCCCACAACGAGGAGGCGCAGGACACCAATCCGGAGGTAAAAGAATTTGCCTGACGCTGGAGGCAGCACTGTGGACGAATTCAGTGGGGACGAAAATAGAACGCCTTTTACTGGCAACCTGTGGACTACTCCCCTCTCTGAGCTTTCTCGTAACACACTACTTCCAGGAATACGTTTCCCATGATGCCTTGCACAACAAAGTGTCATTCAGGGCTGTCTCAGGGTGATTTGTAGTTTCTCTGTCTCAGGCTCCCTCAGTTTGTCTACAAACCCACATGTACAGTTAGACTTGTATTTACACTGGTGGTGTAAAAGGAACTTACACCCTTCATTTCGCTCAAAAGCGAGAAAAAAAAAAAGATCAAATCTTACACAGTGCTGCTTTAAATGAATATTTGAACCTATATTTAAAATGTATTCAGAAAGGTTCTTGGTGGAGGTTCCTGATATCCACTGTACAAAGCATGTTTTACAGCACATTTGACACTAATACAACAAAAGGGCCCATTTAAATAGGTTTATCTTACTACCGAGTAATGCTAATGTTCTATACTTCTTGTTGGAACAACACATATATAGTTTATTAATTCATAATTATTTATAAATTCATAATTATTGAAACCATTTTTGACACAAACCTGATTAAAATTTAATTTTATGTGCTTTCATACATTTAGATATTTTTAGTTTAGATCATTTAGTTTCTTCATGAAGAAATAAGTACATTTCTAAGCTTACCAAAGAAATTTCCATCAATGTTTTATTGTTTCATTGTGTTCTTATTGTGCAATAAACCCCTTCGTGACACACATTTCTTTTTCCCTGCAGTGCTTCTTTGTCCCTAAGTGTCGGAAGGATTACACAGTGATGCAAACTTTGGTCATGAACATTTCTGAGAGGCTGAAGATGCATCAGCATGTGACGTGTTATTATGACCCAGGTGAACTGCAGGACAATGTGCTCCTCATGAGACTTTATGGCCATGGAGCCGTCTTCCATTCGCTCTTCTGGCCCACTTGCTCTCTCATTGGAGGCATAATTATCATTGCCATGGTGAAACTCACCCAGTACTTGTCCATACTCTGTGAACAGGCAAGCCGAATCAAAAGGTGAGGCTGACAAGAGACATGGAAACTTTTCCTAAAGCCCAGGAGCCTTAAAAGGACCCACAGTGTCTTTTTCATTGTCATGTCATATCCAATAGGAAGAAAGAGAGAAAAGACTGATGTATTCCACACAGGATTTGGTCTCTCTGTACGTTGGCTGCAGGGAATGAGCCTCTTCTTCAACCAGAAGCCCTCTGGAGGGAGTGTGGAAATGACCAAGGTGGTGCTGACAGTCGGTCTCGCCGTGGGATCCCTTGCATGAGCCGCGTGTTCTCATGATGCCACACATTACATGTGAGCCACCATTGACTGTAATCCATCTAGCGTGTGTCATCAAGCCACCGTTTTAACCATCGCACTGTGTGGAAGCCGCCCAGAAATTTCTGCTGCACATTTATCTCTCCATGGAAAAAGTCCAGGGTAAAGTCCAGTGTCCCGTAAGAGCAAAGGTCACGCGGAAGTGTCCAAGCTACACAGTGTCACTCCCCGTGTGGACCATAAACTTCATTCCAAGAAAAGGAAAATACAGGAATTACCATTTGTTTGCTAAATTTCACCCACCAGTTCAATCCAATTGAATGCTTGCACTGCCATATATGGGTTGAAATTGTGAATCTATATACAATAACAGAAAAGATAGAATGCTGCATACTGACCAAAGTGCTGTAGGCCTCTGCTGAACCCTTATTTTTTATTACTCAAAACAGGGTGGTTCTTGTTATAAATCACTGCTTTTGTGCTTGAATTTTATTACTTGAATTCATTGCTTCACGAATCAACTCTTCTCAGCGTGCTCGCTCATAGTAAACTTTTTTTTAAATCTGTTTAACTCTGTTGAGAGGAGGACCATGAAAATGTAGTGAAGCTAATCTATACTTGCACTATTTAACTGCTATTTAATAATACAGTGTATTATTCAGTAGTAACCAAATCGGTAGCACACACACAATTAAAATGATATTGGAAAACTCTGATGCGCTTTCTGTGGTTGCAAAAAAAGCCCAGGAATAAAAGACTATGATTATTTATGAAGGCACGGTTGCAGCGTTATGCTTTATAGTGGAGCGTAGCCACTAGGTTTTAACCACTGTAGCCGTCGCGGGGTGAACTGTCAGTGGCGGAGTGGTATGTTCCTGGAATAGCATCCTGTCGGGGACCTACAATCAGCTGACTCACAATGACAAGTCCAGCCCAAACCTAATCATTCACAAGGAGCCGCACGAATGTGCTTTTCAGACCACGGAGCAACTTGTGCCGAAGACGAATTCAATAAAATGGAAGGGGCCACTCGTGTTACAGGCAGTTGGCTATTAATACAAGATGAATGGATCTCCCAGTGTCTGAGAGAAATGGGCGGATGTGGGATTTCGTCTCTCAATCATCATTTTTTATTTCAAACACTTTTAAAAAATATAAGTAATATGCACGTAATATATAGCATAACTACTGGTTTACTGGTAGATTTAATAATAGATTAATAGATTTATTCTATGGTTATTGGACAGAATCATTAGCGTATTAGTATAGGACAGGCTCACAGAACACGCCGTGCTCTACTGTGCCGCTGCCACTTCCAATGATCTATGCGGCCTTGCGGCTTCTTCAGAACATTCCCGTCATCACTTGCACACAAGATTGAGCAGCTGTCGGTGCAGACATTCCGAATATCCTCCCGGCATGGCGAGAGGGATTTAACGGCCCATTTATGCGTAATGATGCAATGGTAGTTTGTACTGCAGCCCAATCACTGCTCCACTATGAGCAGTCAGTCCCAGCCGCGACATCCAATGGGAGAAATGTCACTTTTATGGCAGAACACATTATACGTTTCCCAGGAATCTTTCCGTGATTTACCTGTTTGCTTCACATAATTTCAATATAATGTGAAACAAAGGATGATATGCTCAGTGGGACACATTAGTCATAATTATTCCTTTAGTAGACAGTGTCAGATATCCAGTCACTGTGTGTATGATTGGATTTTAGAAAAATGATGTAAGATTCAAGCTTAATAATACTTAAAAGTACATACACTAATACACTTAATAGACATAAAAAAATATATATATATATACACACACACACAGAGACACTAATGCTGTGTAATAAAGCAAAAAACAAGCAATAAATATTGCAATTTCCACACTCCTTTAAAAAAAAGAGGAATTAGTGTGTGCAATGAAATTCTAATTATTAATTCAAATTCATTGGTGAAAACACAAAGGAGCGTTTGATAAGGCGAAACGAATATAAAATGAGCTGTTACGTATTCCGGCAATCGCTGTGCCAGCTGGCCATTCACGCCTAACTTGTGCAGGAAGCCCTGCACTTCCTGCTGTTCCCTAGCAACGGGAAAAATCCCAGGCCTAATGGAGACCCCCGTATAAATGCGCACTTCCTGTTCTTTGGCGTGCAGCTGTGCTGTTTGTGTTCAAGGAACATCTGCGCAGTATGGGTGGAATTTGATAGGTCACATTTTCATTCTCGAGATAAATATCGTAGTTGTATTGTTTTACAGTTACAGACATACAGTAGCAGAAAACGTTTATTCTGAAATGCCGTCTCGGGTTAAATTGATAAATTTCATGTGGCAATATGTGACAAATTGTCTTCCTGTTGTTTGCTCAATGGAAGCTCCTCAGCTCACGGTCCCCTGCACCGTGGAAGAAGGGGCTGAAGTGGTGTAGTAGGGGCTGAAGGGTGGTAGTAGCCTAGTGGGCAGCTCACATGCCTGTAAACCGGAAGACCCAGGTTCGAATCCCGCTAACTACCATTGTGTCCCTGAGCAAGACACTTAACTTAAAAGTTGCTCCAGGGGGGGGACTGTCCCTGTAACTACTGATTGTAAGTCGCTCTGGATAAGGGTGTCTGATAAATGCTGTAAATGTAAATGTGTCAGCTAGCGGCATGGCTTGGTCAGTGGCAAATTTTCTAGTTCCGTTTAGAGGAAAATCTTGAGGATGTTGCATGCAGCTGAATACCAATTTTTGAATCTCTGTGTTTGGTTTGTGCCCCTTTGGCTTGCTTAGATTTTTAAAAATTATTGCTGTAATTTTGCTGCGTACCTCGAGTTATTGGCCCACCTGAACAGAGTCATATTTCTTAGTTAGCTTTCTGCTTTAATACTGGTGATATAGTGCCCCCTAATGGAGGGAGTATAAATTCACAAGGTGGTCAAATCATACACACAGCTTTGGGTGGGATGGTAGCAGCCTAATGGACCACAAAGCCACAGGTTCAAAACCCATTTACTACCAACGTGTCCCTGAGCAGGACATTTAACTTAGGGCAGGGGTGGCCTAGCAGCTAAGGCACACTGCTCCCCGGGCGCCTCTCATGGCTGCCCGCTGCTCCCTCGCGGTGATGGGTTACGTGCAGAGGGCGCGTTGTGTGCTCCAAAACGTTCACCCCAGAGTTGCTCCAGCGGGACTGTCCCCGTAAATACTGGTTGTAAGGCGTTCTGGAAAAGGGAGTCTTCTAAAATACCATAAATCCCTGCACTGTTTAGGAATGTTATTACCAGATACTTTGAATTTACTGTGAGAAATTGACGAGTATTAAAAAAAATATTACAGGCATAGAAACAGTGTACATTATGAAGCATTCTGCATTTATCGTTCTATGCAACATCATAACTTTGGTCTCCCTGCCATAATAAAAGTTTTACATGCATGGTGGGAGAGGGATCTGATCGGACTCTCAATTCACCTGCTTATTCCATTAATTCATGCAAGAACGCCACTAAGACAGGACTGAATTAAATTGATTTTCCTCTGTTTCCTGAAACAGAGCCTTCAGCTCTGACATGGTCCTGGGTGGGTTCCTGTAATGATGGTGAAACCCACTCTGCTGTCTTTCTTCTGAAACAGACCTCCCAGTTCTGCTGCTGCACAGATGTTTACCTCTGCATTCTCAGTTTTCTCCTGATTTTTCTCTTTGACGTAATAAAGCCAAACTGAATTTGTTGTCATGAGATAATCCAGTTTGCCTGTAATCCTTGTTCTTCCAGTAATGTGATTTTGTTATTCCGTAATACATTAGGTCATCTCTCGGCCTGTTGAGAGGGGTGATTTAAAAAAAAAAAAAAAGTGAATGAGCAGATGGCGAAATTGCAAACTGCTGACAGTACGTTTCACGCCTTCCCGTCCCAACAGCTGCCCTCCTCCGGCTTCGCTACGGCACAGAGACAATCCAGGTAATATTTCAGGTACTGTTAATGTTTCCTTTCATTTCACCTTGGCCATAAATCATGGTCTCATGAGTGCATCACTGCTGGCCACATTGTTTTCCAGAAACACACACACACACACACACACACACACACACACACACACACACACACACACACACACCCTGATGGTGTGACCAGCAGATGGCGCTAGAAGGAGACTCTGAGAATTGAACTGAAAAAAAAGAGAAATTTTGAGACAGGAGAGGCTCTTTGAATATCTATCTACATTTTATATTATATTATATATACACACACGCACACTTGTATAAGTATATACTTATTCTCCACAGTGCTGGAGAGAGAGAGAGAGAGAGAGAGAGAGAGAGCTGAGCCTGGTGTACACCTTAGACAGCAATATAAATCGGGAAGAAAACAAGAAAACAGTGACATCTGACCCCTCCCCACCCTGTTACAATTCCTCCCACGTACTCCATGTTCCTCGCTGAGTGAGAAAGTAATGAGATTATGCCATCTTTGTCTCTGTAAGGTTTCTTTCAGGCCTGTTTTTGTTAAAGCATCAGCGGAGGGACGCTCAGGCCGGCTTTCAACAAGAAAGAGCACAGCAACATGAAACATGTCGTTTCAGCTTTAATGAACCAATTACAGGTGCAGTTCTTTACATTAGGATATATGCCTCTCGACAACAACACACAACAGAAAGGTTTGAATGTACATTCAAGAAGTGAAGTGTTCACTTTTAGTTTGTTTAACCAAAACAGAAAGCTAGCTGAGGTCATATTTTTGTTGCAGTCTTCAGATTCCACATCATTTATATTGCACCTTAAATTCTTTAATGGACAACTCTGAAAATGAAACACGTCCCCAAGGCATCAATGAAATGAAATGTGGTTTCAGAAGGCACTACAGCTATGTCTTATTTCGTATTTCAGTTTCACAAAAAAAAAAAAAAAAAAAGCACTGTCCGCCACTCAAGAGTTCCCGAGTCCCGGCCCAGAGCGAGGCTGTCGGAATGCAGGCTGTTATCCCCGTGGATGGTCATGGGACTCTCCGTTTCCACACAGGGTCACCACTTCCTGACCGCATGGGACACAGATGTGGCAGTGACCGACACGCAACAGGAAACGCCCGCCTTCATCCTACTGAGAGACGCAGGCTGCCTCACGACTGTGAAAATGAAGACGGTACTGGCGGTGTCAGGAGAAAACAGGAATAATCAGGCTGAAAAGGTAGAAATGGGAGCGGGACGGGCTCCACTTGGGGTCACCGAGGACAGCGAGGTCTGACTCGACACATTCTTTCCGCGCGGTCTGACTGTAGACTAGAGCCGCCATTCCAAGTATAACGACTTAACCGCGCTCTTCATTACACACAACCATGCAGTTCATCAAAACACACTGAGCTCTGGGCCGTGATGGGCTGAGAACAAAAGGGCCACAGTGCAACACAGATCGTGGCACAAATACAGTGAACATAACAAACGTGCAACCTTACAAACACACAGAGGAACCGTCCAAGTGATCAGAGGCACAACGTTTGGCTTTGTCGGGGTATAATGTAGGCACAGTTCAGGGGGGACTTACTACAGACATCCCAATAAGTAATCATCTAATATGAGAGAGAAAAAACAGGACAGTGAAACAGCACTTAACATGCATGATGTGGGTCAGATTAAAAGAAAGTTCATATTCAAAACAGTCAGTAAACTGGGCATATTTGATAAATGAATATGCATTGTGTGACTATTACCCGCAATAGTGCATAATGTCCCCCTCACGCCCATCTGGTGCAAACATTTCACATGTTACAACAATGGCAACATGAATGAATAAAGTCTAATGAATAAAATTGCCAGTAACTCCTCTTAGACCAGTGCAAGAATCTTTTTTGTGCATTTTCAGTGTGGATATATAAAACATTTTTTTTCAATATTTCAACATACCTGCAGAGAAACCTTTCACAGGATATATTATAAACTATAACAAGCAATGCTAAATTCTAATATACTACTTACATAACACTACAAATCTGAACTTAAAATCTTATTGTGTCAATTTCAATTTGATTATATGATTGTTAATTGCAGTAGAACAAAACTGGAAGAAAAGGAATTAAGTACTTTCTAAAAAGTAACAATGGCATTGCAGTACTGAACGTGGATGAATATTCTATATACCTTGTCATAAATCAGTAAACATTGTACATATTAACAGTTAAAATAAATATTTTACCTTTCAGTTGTAACTCGTACAATTGAGCAGCAAAGACTTTTACAGTAATTAGATTTTTCAGTATTTCTGGAGAACTCTGACATTACTGCAACAGAAATATATCAAATATACTTATCAGTAACGAATATACATTTTAAATAAATATGAATACCTTTGATAATATTAAAGCAATACATATTATAGCAGAGACAATTCTTATGATGTAACCTAGTAACTATTTGCTGTTCATTTGTTTTCTGACATTTTAGAATCGGCCATTTCTGTAAAATTAATTAGTAAAAGCTACACTCCTTCCCCTGTGTGATTTGGGACTTATCTAAACCTAATGCTTTGGCCAAAAAGCATAGTAACTGATATCTGAGCCATAGTCAGCAGAAGTATGGCATTACAAAATGAACGAAAGCTCGGCTTGATAAGTCTCCTGAGGTACTTTGCACTTTGAAATGCTTCCCATGGGGAAGCCAATGACTGAGAACAGCCCACTTTCAAGCCAAGAGCAAACCTGGCTTAGCTGCACGTTTCAAACTCTTCCTAGAACTACACTACTAGTGGAAAGAAAAAAAAAAAAAAAAAAAAAAAAAAAAACTATTTTTATATTTTATGGGCACCCTAGTTTCACAGAAGAAAACAAAAAGTTTATAGGACTGCTACAAAAAAAAAATATGTTTGTGCAAATGTGGAGAGTGAAAAATGAAAATAACTGTACATTCATCCAGTCGATTTCCATTTTTCTCAAATTCTCATTTTTGAGTCACATACTCCAAGCAACATCTAGCCCTGTCTTATCCGGCCATGTCTGGATTACCGGACACTGTGCATCCCACTGTAATGTAGCTGAACTTTGGTGCAAATGGCTTCATTTTATGAGCTGAGCAGAGAACATAGAGACATTTTAGGCTTATGTTTTGAGGAACAAATAATTGATAACCTGACTCCGAAAGATCAAATGAAGTCCATTTTATAAATGAAAATGTAATAAAAAAGCTATTCTACACAAAACAGACTTCTGTTTTTGAGAAAAAGTGCAGAAATTGCCCCCATCCCAATGACTTCAGTCACCCCCATCAATTAGTAGTTGTTAATACAAGACATGAATCTTTAAATCCAGCCCGTAATTCCAACGCTGGTATTCAGTTCTGCCAGGCTGTTCACTTGCCAACAGTGGAACTTATTTAGTAAAATGCACGGGTCCTTCGCCTAGCCTTAGCACTAATGCTCTTTTCCTCAAACACGACTTTAAATAAGTACAAACTAGTCACACAAATACAACGACATTTCAATTAAATAAATATTTGCACTTGCATTGTAGTACATAATAAACGTGTATGAGGCGGTCAGTTGTTTCACTGTTATCTGCCCACCCGTCCCATTATGGGATGCCAGTGCTTCTGCCCCTCAGGCGAAGCGAGGAAAGGGCTCCGTAATTCCCGTCCTTCTGCCTCGTTTCTAAGCCTATGTGTAGCCCAGGTTCTCCATCTCGCTGCGGTAGCGCTGTTCGGACACCTTGCTCTTGTGCTGCTTGCTCTCCAGGTGCAGGCGGAAGTCGGCCTCCTCGCTGGCACCCGAGTTGCACATGGAGCAGTAAAACTGCCCACTGGGGGTCACACACATGGCCAGATCGCGCGGGATGCGCTGCCGAGGACGCGGGTTGTAGTACGGCCCTGGGGCACACAAACCACTTTACAACTGTGCAAAGTTCAACAATTTCTTGTGACATTTCATGTGCCTGTGACACCCCAATACCCATGACATAAATTAGGCTGGCAAAATGACGGGACATATCGTGAGAGTATTTTACGAAACTGTATTCCCCAGGCGTGATGCCTGCTAAACACGCCAAACTAAACTCGCACGCACCCCCACCCCCACACAGGCATGAATGGCTTTTGGCTCAACATCACCAGTGCACACAGTATGAGCTGATGGGAGCAGATGCCAGATGCTGGGGGGGGAGAGAGAGAGAGAGAGAGAGACATCCTACACTAAAGTGGCAGAGCTATGCACGTCTTCGCTACAACACACATCGAATCGGCCAATGGGGAATCGAATGAACAAATATGGACGGCAAAAATTCTCCACAGTGCTGGAGGCCACAGTTACTGTCCATCTGAGTGGGCCCTAAACCAATTATTATATAGGAGTGGAATTTCATGTGATGCTATTTCTGGTTGTGCCCACGTGCAATGTGATTATATCCAAAGACCCTTGGGAGAAGGGGTGGGTGAATGTACAGATATGTGTGTGTGTGTGTGTGTGTGTGTGTGTGTGTGTGTGTGTGTGTGTGTGTGTGTGTGTGTGTGTGTGTGTGTGTGAGGGGGGCAGAACGGGAGGTCAGCCTTAGCTTATGATTCATTCAGGTGCTGGAAGAGACTGGGGGAAACGGGGGAGGGGTGGATTAGGGTGAGTGGGTGTACGTGTGTGTGTCTGAGAGAGAGAGATTGAGATCTGCCATATGAGTGGCGGCCATGACGTCTGAAGGGCCGAGCTGACGTGAGGCGCCGTATCGGTTTACAAACACCAAAGCCCTGGCGCCGTGCCTGAATTTAGCAAGCGCATTCACACAGCCCGCATAGCCTCGGCCCC